>NC_025998.2:13811764-13903957 GCF_000442705.2 Elaeis guineensis | reverse complement strand
TCTGCACTCCCAGGTAGGCCACAATAACGGCCACGATCCTGCTCCACTTCCTGCGGTGGATTCCGCGCAGCTCCATCACTCCCTGACAGGCCGCAGTAACGGTCACAGCACTGCTCCGCTTCCTACGAGGGATCTCGCGCAGCTCCACTACTCCCTGGCAGGCCACAATAACGGCCACGATCCTGCTCCACTTCCTGCGATGGATACCGCACGATTCTCCCATCCGCTGGCAAGTCGCGACAACAGACGCCGCTCCACTCCCCGGGGCAGACTCCACGTGGCACACCCCGGTAATAGCCACGGGTCCACTCCACTACTCTTTGCAGCAAACTCCGTCTGACCCTGGGCAGCCCACTGCCAGACGGTTACAGATGTCGCTATCAGGCTACTGCCTCCTCCGCCTATAAAAGGGGGCTCCAGATACGTTATTCAATAAGCTCTCATATTTCATCTAAAAACTCTGCTAAATTCTCCGTTCGAGCACTCCATTCTTGTTGAGGTAGAGAACTGACTTGAGCGTCGGAGGATCTTGCCGGAGCAACCCCACCTCCGGTTTAGACTTCCTTTGCAGGTCCCGGCGGCGACCGCGACTTCCTCAACTCCAGCTTCTCCGGCGCAAGCAGATTTTTGCACCAACACCTTAAATATACTAACCTACGATGGTCAGATATTATGTCACTATGAAGTAACACATAACGATGTGCTTGTGCTAAGGATTTTTGATCAAGTACAATACTTTCAGCTCTTCCCAAGAATTTTCCAGCAGTTAAGAACTTATACAGTTTTGCATTCTCCACAAAGTCATTATGCCGTTGAGGTCGACTAAAAATAGCCTCTACACCTTGAAGATATCTTGAACAAAATGTCAAACATTCATCCGCAATATATGCTTCAGCAATCGAGCCTTCGGGATAGGCTCTATTTTGCACATAATCTTTAAGACGCACAAGATACCTTCAAGAATTAAATATTTATTAAAATATCAGTATGCTGTTGTTTCTAATAAAATTATCAAAAGATTTAAGGTTTGCAATAATACCTCTCAATAGGATACATCCATCTATAATGTACCGGTCCACCAACTTTAACTTCTGAAGCTAGGTGAATGAGTAGATGTACCATAATAGTGAAAAATCCAGGAGAAAAAATCTTTTCCATCTGACAAAGTGTAATTGCAATATCGGATTCTAACTGATCAAGTTCTCGAGGATCAATAACTTTTGAACATAATGCCTTAAAGAATGATGATAATCGAAGTACAATTGTAACAACTTGTTTCGGCAATGACGATCTTAAAGCTATTGGAAAAATATCTTGCATCAATATGTGACCATCATGACTTTTAAGATTTGAAAGTTTTCGATCCTTTAGATGCACACATCGTGAAATATTTGATGCATATCTATCAGGTACCTTGATACTTTTCAGAACTCCCAAAAAATTATCCTTTTCTCGAGCAGACATTGTGTAACATGCAGGAGGCACATACATTCTATCATTAGCAAGTATTTTAGGATGAAGTTCCTGTCGGATACCCATTTCCTTTAAATCAAGACGTGCCTTCATGTTATCTTTGCTCTTTCCATCAAGGTTTAAAAATGTTCCAAGTAAATTATCGCAAACATTCTTCTCTATATGCATGACATCAAGATTGTGTCGAATAAGATTATGTTTCCAATAAGGTAAGTCAAAAAAGATACTTCATTTTTTCCATAAATATTTACTGGACTGTTGTGTAGATGCTATCTGTGTGTCTTCCTCATTTTCATCCTCGAAATAATTATCTGGATCTTGAAACACCTCTGCATCTATAGTACTGATACTGACTTCCTCTGGTAACCCTTCGTGCACTGAGCTTTCAACATCATCCCTTCCTCTTTTTTTAGAGGACTTTGAGTGCTTACCATAGCTGTAATTGATGCCATCCATTTATCTATGAACATCAGTTCCAGAAGGTGGAATAGGGGCACATCCTAATTCTATAGTACCATCAAACAAATCTTTCTGAAATCGAAATGGATGATTTGCTTCCAACCATCGACGATGTCCCATGTAACAAAATTTACCTCCATATTTTAACCAAATTGAATGTGTTGAATCTCCACAATAAGGACATGCGACCCGTCCCTTTGTACTCCAGCCAGATAAATTGGCATATGCTGGAAAATCATTAATAGTCCATAACAAAGCTGCCCGTAGTTTAAATGTTTGGCCGTTGGAAGCATCAAATGCATCAACACCCTCCCACAACTGTTTCAATTCCTCTATTAAAGGCTGTAGGAAAATATCAATATCATTGCCTGGACCCTTATCTCCTGGAATAACTATTGACAAGATAAGTGATGATTGTTTCATGCATATCCACGGTGGCAAATTGTAAGGTATCAAAATGACTGACCAAGTGCTGTAGGTAGAACTCAGAGTCCGAAATGGATTGAAGCCATCAGAAGCTAAGCCAAACCTAACACTGCGAACATCAGAGGCAAAATCAGGATGCCTATCATCAAATACTTTCCATTGAAGACTATCTGCTGGATGTCTCAACATTCCATCCTTTGTACGTCCTTCATCATGCCATCTCATTGATGAAGCTGTTTTTGATGATGCATAAATTCTTTTCAATCTAGGTATAATAGGAAAGTAATGCAATACCTTGGTCGATTTTTTTTTACTCCGCGTTGCATCCAATTCATTCAGTACATCATCTCGATCTTCTTTTTGTGTTATCCATCTTGAAGATCCACATACATTGCATGACTCTTGATTAGCATTTTTATCCCGATATAACATACAATTTTTCGGACAACTATGAATCTTTTCATATCCAAGATCCAATTCCTTTACTACTTTCTTGGCTTCATAATATGATGGTGGTAAACGAGTGCTTTCTGGAAATGCATCCTTCAATAACTTGAGCAGCATGGTAAAACTCTTTCCAGACCATCCATTCAAATATTTTATATGAAATAAATGTACAAGAAAAGAAATCTTAAAAAATTTTGTACAACCCGGATATAATTCTTCATCTGCATCTTTCATTAAGGTATGATAACGAGCTGTCTCATCATTAGATGTATGTATAGGCTCCTCAACATGCATACGTTCCGTATGCGTACATCCATCAAACATCCCAACTGTTTCTTGTATACTATTGGATTCTCCTAAATTTTGAACACCAAATCCAAAAGCATCTATGATCAAACCCCTTATATCATCATCTCTTGCAGAATTGTCTTGTAAGCTAGTGGATCCAAAATGAGTCAGGGATTGGTTACATGATGATGGCAACATACATTCTCCATGAAAAATCCAGTCGGTATAACCTCTTAAAAAACCATTCCATACCAAATGTTCTTCAATAATTTATGGATCTAAAGAAGAACTATTTACACATTTCCGACGTGGACATAAAATCTTTCCATTCAAACTACTTTTCTCTATACCAAATTTAATGAAGTCATGAACTCCATCTAAATATTTTTTACTATTCCTTGGTTTATTTATCCAACTTTTGTCCATTGTAGGATAAAAATGACCGAACTTGCAATTTATCTAAAAATAAAAAAAAATATACAATCTATATTAATGCAATGAGTAAAAAATATTAGTCATTTCATAAAATTCAAAAAAATAACAGCTAGATAAAGTTTACATAGTAAATGCTTGCTATCATCAACTAATAGGTAAAGAAGGTCCTATCCCATTCAGAAAATGCTTAATTCTATAGGTCAATTACAGAAATCAAATGATATGCAACAAGAGCCGAAAAAAATTTCGGCAGTATTTTTTCTTAGTTCTCCCGTATAGGGAGAACAAAAAGAAAATACCATCCGAATTTTTTTTTAAACCCTCAGCATACCATTTGATTATGGTAATGACCTATAGAATTACTCATATTTTCCAAACTGTCCATACTGGACAATCAATTGATCAATGTACATAATTCTTTTACCCGTACAAAAATAAATAAATGTACGGATACAATAGAATATGTACATTAATCAAAAGATGGGTCTATGTTTCTATGCAATGTAATTTTTTTTAAAATTAATTCATAATTAACTTGATTTAATACCTGATATTAACTTGGGGAGTAACGGATAAAGAAACTTGGCCCAGCTTAATCCAGATGCTTAGTCTTCATCAGCCACGAAAATAAGGATAACGTAGGCCACATGATATCAGGGTCCAGCCACATAACGAGCGTCACATGTCAGATAAGCAATCAATCAGGATTCATGAAACTATGAAATTATCCATTCATCAACCATGTATCACAACCTTAATTAATTGTACTATATATTTTCGGGTGAACCTCATAGAGAGATACTAAGAGGGTGTGGTTGTAAATTGATCTAGCTCTATATCATTTATTTTATGCTATACATGTTTACCATATTTGATAATTTAGGAGAGGTGTGGATGAGGATGATCATGACTTATATGTTCGCTCAACAAGTACATATGAACCAACCATCATTCGATATTAGATTTTTTATTTGCTTGTCATTATCTTTAAAAAATCTCAATATTATTCTGGTTATGTGCTATCATGTGCTGGTTTTCTGTTCTTTTTCACCCCTCTTTTTAGATCATGAAAAACTTATTACACCAACCAGATAGTGACCGACTCAGTGTTTTATGTAGTTAAGCCAGTTTTTATAATTAATTTTTCAAATCATGTCATTTTATCCTCTATCCAGGCCAAACAAAATCGAAATCTAATTTAAAAATTCTGCAGTTTATGCGATTCTATGCTTATTAGACATAATGCAAAAGCGGCCTTCAGCTATCACAATCAAAATTTTCCATAGTGCCATCCAACAGAGATTTTTTTCATTAGAGGAATATGATGATGAACAAATATACTTCAGGATAAGATTTAGTGATCTCATCTATATCTCAACAAAATACAACATCCAAGGATTGGAACTCAATCATGTTGTGTATTGTATACATTCATAAATAAATACAAGCATATGGGAACAACCACAACACAAAATGATAAAATGATAGAATAAATAAAAGAGTAGCAAAGAAAGCCTCCATTAAAAGAGTAGCAAAGAAACGCGCAAAACTATACCGTCTCTAAATGGGGCTGGTTATGAATGACTTGAATTAGTTAAGTAGTTAACCGATGCCAAGTCATCATAAGCAAATAATTGTGCCAGCATGCAGGCCAAAGTTTTGTTTAAAAACTATTAGCATCATATATACAGATTAAACTTTTAAATGAAACATAAGAGTCTTTGTTAGAAATCATAAATACTTTGCATTTATAGACAACTATATTTCTCTCCAGCTGAAAAACAACAAGAATTACTAATTCTATCTCATAATACACACCTACTTGAAATGGAAGATGAGTCACATGCACATCGCACATGCACAAGGCAAACATGGACATGCACAGAGAGAAACCAATTGATGGACAACTTGCACCATCAAATTTCAACAGAGAAAAACTCTCTCACTTTCCTAGACCTAGGCGTATCAAAACCAGTCATGTGAAGATCTCCTCACACTCCCTAAAACCTAGCATCCACAGCAAAGAATTCCAGACCAAATTCGGAGCTCCAAAGAGAAGAACTCGCAATGTAAATCCTCTGTCCGTCTTTCTAAATATAAAGAACCCTAATTTCGAGCTTCCAAGCTCCACAATATCAACTAATTAAGAAGAAATACTAAAGAACAGGGGAATTATACCAGAATCCACGGATATCTCATCACCTCGAGGATTCGATTTGCGGATTTCTCGGATTTCGGGGTTTCCAGGGGCGGTGGATCCGATGCTGGAGCTGGATCGACTGGAGACCGCGTCGATGTTCGATGATGGAGAGGATTTCTGCTCCGAGAAATGGTAAACACATATAACCTCAGACAACAATGTAACAAGATCTGAAGAAATTAACACTCATGGTCCCAGAAATTCTAAAGCTTTTAGATGCGATTATCGGTCATGACACCTTTCACTTTGTAAGAGGAGGATTTGGCTCATATGATCCAAAATCCAACCAAAATAACCCTCGAAGAGGGGGGAAACACGAGAGAAAAGATAAAAAGTGAGGGAAGGAGGGAGGGGGAGAGAGAGAGAGACCGAACCTTTGGGCCAAAATTGAATCGGTCGAACACGAATCAGTTCGCGCCAAACAAAATCCAAGCAAAAGTGCACGGCAATCGAAGGGAATCGTGATGGGAAGATGGCCGTCGGGAGGGGGGAGGGGAGGAGGGCCGGTGGGGTGGCTGCTTCCAGCGGATGGTGTACGGCTTGGACCGCGTGGGTGCGGCGTCGACGGACGCGACAGCAGAGGAGAGCGGCAGACGGCGGTGAGCCATGGACGGCGGGTGCGCGTGGACGGCGGGTGCGGTGCCGGCGGCGGAGATGAGCCGGGGTCGGTGGAGGAATGGGTGGAAATTAAAGGGACGACGGTAGATAGATTAGGGCACGGGAGGAGGGGGGTATTAAACGAATCTAACGATGCTTTTTAGCGTCATTAAATAATGACGTAAAAAAGCGTCGGTATTTTCTTTATTTAACGACGCTTTTGCTAAAAGCGTCGGTGTTGACAATGCTCAAATTTTACGACTCTTTTAAGCGTCGTTAAACCATGATACTTTTTAAAAGCGTCGGGAGGTCAGCGCAACCTGCCGACGCTTTCCAAAAGCGTCGGCAAAAAATGATCGCTGTATGCCCTTCTTCCTGTAGTGAATGATATACTTATGCTTTGTTTGGATTGGGGTTATACGGGAGTTTATAAGGGAAAGGGAAAGGAAGAGGAGGGTAATGAAGGGGAAGGGAGGGGAGGGTAAGAAAATTAATGAATCCTTGTTTCAAAAAGGAGAGGAAGGGTAAAGAAGGGTACATATCTTATCCTTGTTTGGATAGAGTGATTAAGAGAGAGATAGAAGAACTATTATATATATTTTGATAAATATATCTTTTTTCATTAATAGATATACTATTTAATATTTGTGATATTTTGATAGAGATCGTGAATCTCTGTCACTGGAATCTGCCTTCCAAAGATCATGATATCCGGATTTGCGTGAGGAGCGGCCTGCGGGCAAAGGGACGGCTATAGGATTTCTAAGTTATGCGAAGAGTAAAAGGGCAGTTGGGAAGATAGAGTATATAATGGTCTAGTTATAATTTTAAAATTTTATTAAGGATAAATTAGAAACATAAAAATTAAGCGTAAACTTTTTCCTCCGTTACACCCCAAATTGAGGGGTACAAAAAATTAAGTGAGGAGTACGGAGGGGTTGAGAGAACCCTTCTTTACCTCTGAAAAAATTTTACCAAACAGAGATTTATTCTTTACCCTTCCCTCCCTTCCCCTTATGAACCTCCGTGTACCTCCAATTCAAACAATATGTTAAAGTTGGGGGGTTGGGGTTGGGGTTGGGGTTGGGGTTGGGGGGAGGGGGGGTGGGTGGTATGTTTTTGTCCCTATTCAAACAGCTAAGAAACTATTCAGGTTACTATATTTCATCTCTTTTTTTTAGATTAGACTCGATCATAGCTATTGATAAGATTAGTTACGAGCTGAGTGGTAAATAAGTTGAGGGCTCCATCCACATTTTATGTTCAATACCTAACAATGGAGTTGTTTACAATGTAAGAATTACAATTGATCTGAAGAGTTTTCTCCTTTTTCCATCCGCACCCGAGAGAGAGAGAGATGGCAAAGTAGAAGCCACATAGTTGGGTTCTCCCATTTCAGTCCATCTATTATTCTTCTTTCACAGTTGGCATGCGTGCTAGTGCACATATCCTTTCATCTATTGCTTAAACAGCATAAAAATCTTATGGTATTAATGATCTTATCCATTAGTACATGTCTGTGCTTTTTATTCTGTGTTAGATCCACCGAATTTTATGCAAATTACAATTCTTGCTTATCATTAGAGCTGTCGAAATGGACCGATCCAACCCTAACCCACATGAGCTGTGATTACGTGGGCCGGGCTCGCCCACTTACTAAAATGGGCCATAAAAACCCAGCCCGGCCTTAGCCCATGTGGGCTGTGGGTTAGGGCCGGGCCAGCCCACTTAATTTCAATAAGCAGGAGGGATGTCCAGGTCAACAAGATTGTGAAGCCTGCCACCCTCCGCTCCCTCGCCGACATTGCTGCTCGCTTCATCCAGGCCCTAGCCCAGATCTGCCTCATCATCGGGTACGCTGCTGCGGAGCCCGCCGCCCTCCGCTCCCTCACCGATGTCACTGCTCACTTCGTCCAAGCCCTAGCCCAGATCTAACTCATCATTGGGTACGCTGCCGTGGAGCCCACTGCCCTCCGCTCCCTTGCCAATATCGCTGCTCGCTTCATCTAGGCCCTAGCCCGATCGGGTGCCTCTATCTCCATCGCCCACGGTTGGACCGATGCCAACCTCCTCGACCTCGTCAAGGCAATGGAGGACCTCAACCTCCTGTGGGGTTTCACTGGTGCCTTTGATCTGACAACATCGCTTTTGAGATCGAGCATTCTGAGAGAGCTAATGGCGTTCGTCCAATCGATGGAGGAGATCCCTTTCTCGAGGCTGATCCAGCATGAATCTGTGATAGCTAGGGTTTCGCCGAGCTTCGGGCAGATGGGGTGGGAGCCACCATTCGGGCACATGTTGTGGTGGCTGTCGTGCTTTTCAGAGGCCTAGGAGAGGTCGCGGAGAGAGGTGGAGGGCAGGAGGGACGGGAGGGAAGGGGATGGGGAGAGGGAGATGATGAAAAGGGTGAGATTATCAGGGAAAGGGGAGAGGGTTTTACCGACGGAGAGGGAGAGAGTTTGGTTCCGATTGGAGTACTGTGGTGGTTTGTGTGGGGAGAGGAAGACGAGGAGGGTCGATGAGGAGGCGGAGGAGAGGGGTGGGATAGCCTAGGATTGGTCTAAGGGAGGGGCGGAGGGCTGTGGATATGGGCCGGCCCATGGGCTGGCCCCACCCTAATCCGATTCAGCCCATGTGCTACAAGGGCCAAGTCAAAAAGTCCACTTTCATAAATAGATCAGAATTTATCAGCCCGATCTAGCCCATTTTTAAGGCCAAATGAGCTGGCCCATAGGCTCTGGCCCATTTTGACAGTTCTACTTATCATATAATTAATAATTGATGGCAACAGAGTGAGCTTTCCTTTTTTGTCTACATCTATCATAAAAGTGCATATCAAACTTGCAGTTTACCTATTATTTGGAAAACTAGTTTAGGAGTTGAGAAAATGAGTATCTCTCACTAAATATATTGATCTTTGTATAGATGATTATCATCATGCATGATTACATTAATTCTCTCTCTTAGGGATGAGAAACCAATATTATCATGCCACATTGAAAGGATAACTAATTGGAGGAAGGGAGGGTATGTTGCCCTAGGTATGTGAAACCTGGCCTATTTGGTTCGATTTTGAATTAAAGTTGGCAAATCCTTTGCCGACCTCTATTCGAAATTTTGAAAAACAATTGGGATCAGAATAGGAGAGATCCCAATCCTCTGTCTGATCCTCGCTGTCAAGGAATAAAGTCACCAATTGATGGCCGATGCAAGAGCTTCAGATCAATGCGAACGGCCAACAACTATTGAAGGTCGATGCAATCGACAAATAGTTGGTATTAGACCAATTTTATCCCTTCCATGACCATTCCTATTTAAATCCCCCTCATCCCCTGTGTTTGGCATCTCCTAGCCCTTCCCTCACTTCTTTCTCCTCTCCAACAACCGACGAGCCACCACAGTCAAGCTCAACTACCCAAAACCCCCTTCTCTCTCTCTATCCCACCATTGCTCTATTTTTTAAGTCATTTTTGTGCCCTTGAACTATTGAAAAATTGCTCTAACATCGACTAAGATCTGCCATCCTTGTCGATCGCCAGTGAGTCTTCTTCTTTTACCCTCTTCCACTTCCCACTCGAATGGAACCCAATCCCACTAATTAATTTTCAGCTAAGAAAGAATCTTGTTTCATGGTGTTTTTCTTTTGAGATGTGGCCGTTTCCATTGGCAACTACCACTGTCGGTTGCCTTGGCTAGCCAATGACCCACTCCGCCACCACGGTCTAGTGGCCATGAAGTCTCCGGCCCTTTTGTCCTTCTTCTCTCCTCTTCCTTTTCTTTCTCTTCCCATTTTCATTTTATTCTCCTTAACTTCTTCTAATGTTCTTCCTTTTTCTTCCTATTTTCTTTATTTATTATTTTCTATAAATTCTTGTTGTTCTCTCTCATTTGACTTGTGCACCAAATACCATGATCATCATCATCGATGGATCAAACCCTGGCTTCGATGGAACCTAGATCGAGTCTCTCTCTCTTTTCTATTTCTATTGATTGACCAAGATCAAGCCTAGTTTTTTAATTTATCCTCTAATTTGTGAATTAGATCTAACCAAGGGATCTTAATTTGATTAGATAGAAATCTGGATCTGGATAGTGAGGAGGCTTGATTGTGACTAAATCCTTTGCTTATAGGTAACCATGAACTCCCATCTGAAAACCTATATTAGATATTTGTTAAATCTAAGGGTTGGTCGAGGCCGTCGAATGTTAGACCGAATTCGATGGTCTAAATTAGAATCTAAGATAAATCAAACTATCTACTGTTTAGAAGTCTAATGGGGTGTTTAATTATGTTAGGTTTTGGTTAATATTTCTGGTTGGTGAAGTTTTATAAAATTCTAGGGCAAAAATAGAAGTTATCTCTACTCCTATTATGTTTTATCGTGCATGTGATTTGATTTCTGAATTTATCTATTGCTATGGTATTCTGTTTAAATTAAATATGTTATATGCTCTGCATGAAAATGATTTGTAAAATGTTCGATTAAATATACATGATTTAGTCAATATGAATTATATTTCGTTGCACCAAAAAAAAATGTTATGTGTCTGTTCCATTGCTTTCTAGTCTGATTATAATCATACGAATTTTGGATATAGTCTCCTTCTATACCTTCAGTGGGGTGATTACCGATGCATAGCTAATGGATGGCATGTTATAGTCAAAAGCTTATTTTCTTTCAGGTCTAGCCAGACAGGACTGATTGCTAGCACATACCATTAAGAGCGCGCGCGCGCACACACACACACACACACACACACACACATATATATATATATATATATATATATATATATATATATATATATATATATATATGATATTAGAGCTAGTTTTCTTTTTGGACCTTCAGTTAGGCAATCACCAATGCATGACCAATGGATGGTATATTGTAATTAAGATCTAGTCTCTTTTAGGGCTAGCCACAGGCTGATTGTGGCTATAGTCAAAAGGACTAAGAGAGTGAGAGTGGAAGGTCAACCCTTAATTGTTTAGAAAATTTATTTCAAGTAAATACACATTGCAACGCTATGTTGATTGATATGGCATACTTTTATATTCAATGAACTATTTTTATGAAAAATTATGCAATTTGAAAATTTATTTTTTTGTATAAAATATTTAATTGAATGAGAAATTCTGGTAACTTATTGAGCCCGTAAATCTCACTCCTATATTCTATTCTTTTTCAATTCTAAAAGAACTTATAGGGCTTGGAGAGTAGTGAGGAGCGTAGAATCTTAGATGCATTTTGCTTAATTTATTTTTGAAATAAATATTGATTTATTCTTATTAATCTTTGTCAATCACTTTTATTGAATAAATGTGTAGAAGTTTGCTTTTATTACCACTATCTGAAATTGAAATGAATACATATGAATATGAAGGCAGGCCTTGCAAGTCCTGAGGGTCTGAATCCTAAGGACGTACAGCCATCTGTCGCACCCCCGACTTGGGCTATTCGGTTGGGGCGTGACAAGATAACTCGATAAAAGGTGGTCTTTTGTTACCCCCTCACACATTTTAACTATATCATGCATGCACATGATTAACAACCAAGACATAAACTTTTCCAAAAACATCATAAATTCTTAACATGTGCTTCAAATCCATAACAAGAGAGTAGAGAATGTGCATGAGTCAGAATTGAATCAAATTATTATTTGTGAATATTTGTGAGTATGTTCTTTTTTTACCCCTTGGTGGTGCACCCGCTTGAGTGTCTCCCTTCAAATGAAGTTTTAAAGACAGAAAGAAACAAAAAGTAATATACCTGTATAAGATGGAACATTTTCATTTGGACACATGAATAATAGAAATATATTGCAGAAAACTAATCTCAAACATTTCACTAACTGATGCAATTACAACAATCATCAAATTAATACTTCTTCCTATCAACCAATGATATGCTATACATATGCAGAATAACCTTATTTTATCCAACAACTAATCTCCATTCTCATTTTATCTTCTCATTATAAAATGTGTAGTTGAAAATATATAAAATTTGAAAATATTTGATCTTAATTAATGCTAATCTTTTTCTCCATAGAATAAAGTAGTATTTTATTGCTTTTGCAACTAAATATAATGTTGGTTACTATTGTCGTGACTCTCCGAATCGAGGAGAAGTAGCTGAGGTCGGTGAAATCCGAAGTCGAGCTCTGTAGTTGGCGGTGATCCAAGGAGGATTTGAGCACTCCTCGAAACCTACAAAAAGTTTAGTCATCAAAGATTTTCTAATAGAGGACCCTTCAATACTTAAATCAGCTGGAGTTTTGAAAATTGAAAAAGAGAGAGAAGCAGCAAGTAGGGGTATTTAAGCTTTAGCTAAAATTTATCGAAGGATCCTCTGTCCCTTCTTTTTATAGTGGGAGGAGAAATACGTTCCCTCAATTATTGAAAACTATCCTGGAGAATCGTAGCTCACAATCCCTCATGAGTAATGGATGATTAATGGTATTAAGTTATGTGCTATATTTGATTGTAATCATCGGGAGTTCCACTGTAACCATCTGATATTCAAGGGACGTGGAGCTGGCCCACATCCTTCTTGTACAGCTCAATATCTCTCTGATTTTTTTGGGGTCGTTGGCCCGAGTCTGACCAAACGGTTGGTAGTTGAACAAAGTGGTCCTCAATACATAGCTAAAGATAATGTCTGAAAACAAAGTATGGTATGGTCGTCTGTTTTTTTCTGGCTCTTGAAAATCCGAGCTAGGACCATATCAATAAGGATCCCCTTACAGAAAGAGCGTGACATATAGATAATGCTAGTGATCGAGATAAATTATAGGGCCTCGACATTAGCCAGCGAATATATCTAAGGTTAAGTTCAATGAAGATGGATCGAACATTGTGTAGTCATTCTTTTTCAAAAAATTTTCGTGGTTCGAAAATGAGCCCCGAGGATAATATTCGAGATAGTATGACTTATTTATGCTCACTGAAAAGCCATCAATATTTACGGTTATTTTCACCTCCAAAGTGAAATTAATAAAGTTTGGGATTTCCAACAATCATTTCAAAGAAAAGACAAGTTGTTGTATGATTTCTATATTTGAGAAACATAATCTCAAACGTAAGCCATATCTTACATAACAAGCCACATTTTAGGATCTAACCAACCTACAAGGCATCCACATGCATACATGTGCAGCTACAAGCTTTTCTAGCTTCACATAGTAAAAGAACCTCCTACATTGCTAGATCAGTAATAGAAACAACCAACTCCCAGCCACAATATCTATGTGGAAACACGGAACAAGTTTGGAACAAGTCTATTAATGAATTGCTGGTTTATTTCACTAAAGGGTACGGTTTCACATCCTTTTTATGATGGTTCATGGAAAAAGCCAAAACAAACATGATTCTTGCATGACAGCGAAAAATGCCTAATGCCAGTTAGTCCAATGTCGTGCTCTATAGGAGAGAGGAGTCCAAGTACATGCTCAATATAAAGTCATAGGAATCCTTACGCAAGGAGTTTTAGACATGCCTTTGCTTACAAACCGCTGTAAAAGGGGTGGCATAGCCTTATATTCAAAAAAATAACCATCATCTTTATATTACGATGCGCATTTGGTCTGTATTTGTGTATGAGTGGAGGATGATTGCATGTGTTGTGTATCGCGCGCATACCTTGGTCATTGTTAAGTTGATTCCACACCAAAAGTCGGGTAGCACCCACACAACTCCGAAATTTGGGTGACACATAGCACATGCATGTGTCCTACATGCACCAGTGCATCCATTTAGATTTACCGCTGCTTTTATAATCAAAAATTCAATTATCATCATCTTTGCTGTTGTCAAAAAAAAAAAAAAAAAAAGCAAAGAAAAAAAAGGTATGAGCCCATTTATAGACCGTTAGAGACATGGAGAATAGGACTAATTAGAGGACACTAGAGATATTCCTATAGTTTCAAATTATAATGATTGCATAACTTTTATTTTTATAGGAGGGTCTTTTTTATCCTAATTATTTTGATGATATTTGCAGCACGATTTTATCTTTAAATTGGCAATTAAATATTGCCTGTTTACTCATTAGTAATTAACTAGTAATTTGGCCATGGATAACCGGTATGTTAGTGAGATTTGCTGCTCCTGCATGCCCTTTCAAGATTAAAAAAAATGAGCCGTACAGCAGTTACAATTAGATTTACTAATTACACGTTAGTATTCTGTATGTGCTTGCACGTTCTTATAAATAAAATAAAAGGATTGGGAGAAGGGAGAACGAACAAAAGGTGGTTTGTTTCTCCTCAATGGTTTTAGAGGGTGGGTCCCAAAAAGGATAGATGGTCTATGCTTGTCACGCCCCAAACCCAGCACCTGAGTTGGGCACATGACACGGCCACACAAATCCTAGAGCAGCACCCTAGGATCATGTAAGGCCTAAAATTTAACACTTTAAAATTTTAAATAACCAATTAAGTACCAAATCAATCAACCGATGTCACAATTTCAAATCGAATGCAAACTTGTTCAATACAATTATTCAAATGTTCTTTGGCATCAGAGAATTTAAACTAACTAAATTACTAAAGGCTTCAGTTCTCATTTGCTCTCACCCAAGCCATCCAATCTAAGCATCCTGTGAGTCTGAAAAAAAAAATAAGAAGAAATATGAGCTTCTCCAGCTCAGTAAGAATCACTGCACATGTACATCAAGCCAGTAAATAGAATTAATATTTCTAAAACCAATGCAATTGAGAAAACTCCTAGGTATACAATAACTGGAATAATGTCACAAATATGCATATGTATCATCATACATCATCAAGTGAAAATCTTCATTCATTGTTAAATTTCATATTAAATATTATATCTTCTCACATTTTCGATCTGTCAATGTTTTATCTCTTTTTGGCTTTGGACTAACCCAGACCATACCTCAATCTCTTTCCAATCCAATTATTCTTTCATAAAAGCCTTTCAAGGCTGTCCCAGGATGAGCTCCTGGCCGGCTGTCCCACGTACGAAAGCCCGTGAGAGGCTGTCCCAGGCATAAGCTCCTAGCGGGCTGTCCCAGGCATGAGCTCTTGACCAGCTGATCCATCTGTAAGCCAGTGGGGGCTGTCCCAGGCATAAGCTCCTGGCGGGCTGTCCCAGGCATAAGCTCCTGACCGGCTGATTCATATGTCGAGGTTAGTCCAAAACATACCCTTTTCATTTAATTCTGAATTTTATCGAATTATTTCAATTTACAGAATGAATAAGTTGATAAATCATGTCCATAAGATTCATACCATCAATCATAAAAATTCTTTCATAATATACTTAAAAAAATATTCATATAAGCCATATCTCAATGTCTCAAGCATAGAAAATTCATCGATTATAATTTCAATATTGCAAATTCAACATATAAAACTAACAAATAAATAACATAAATTTAGCGATGATCATGTACAGGATTCTTACCTCGATAAATGAGAATTCAAATTCACAGTCTTATAATCAGAAAATCAGGCCCTACTCGTCGTCTCCCTAATCGTTAGACTGTTCTCCTATCAAACAAAAATAAATTAATTTAACCAAATAAATTATATATATATATTGAGGTTATCTAACTCATACCCATGTCCCCCTTTTATATATATATATATTTATATATTTTTCATTTTTATTCATTATTTTTATTTATTTAATATATGCATATATATATACATATATTATTATTGTTATTATTTTATTTTATTATTATATATTTTTTTTTATTTGGAGAAGAGAGAAGAGACTTCTTCTTCTTCTCTTCCCCCTGTTCGAAAGCAAGAACCCGAGCCCCCCAACCGAACTTGTCCCTTCATCCCGACCAAGGGAGCACTTCCGGCCACCTTCCCCGGCAGCGTCCCGACGCCGGCGATGTCACCAGGTCGGCGGCAGTGCCACCCTCGTTGCTGGCGGCAGAGAAGGAAGAAAGGAATCACACGAACAGGGTACCCCTGTTCGAGTCCGAACCGGCACCTCGTCGGTCTTCCGAGCACCCCATGACCGGAGAGACTAGACCAAAAGGAAGGAAGAAGGAACATACCTTGTTCCGGCGGCCAAAACAGCTCCGACGATCCCTTTTTCTTCCGATCAACCACCACGGAAATCTTTGAGAAAAAATCTCTCAAATCCCTTGATTTACTTCGAAATTTTTATTGTAAATTCCTAAAGGAAGGTTGGGGAATCTTATAGTGGAGGTTTCCTACCCTAGCCGGACTCTTTGAGTCCGATTTTGTCGGAATCGTGAAGGAAGAAGACTCCGGCTAGGAGTCTTCCTCCTCCTCCTCTGATTTTTTTTTTCTGTGCTGCTGGGCCGTCTGGACTACAGGCCCAAGTAATTAGGCCGTTACAATCTCCCCCCCTTAAAAAAAATTTCGTCCTCGAAATTTACATACCTGAGTTTTCAAAGAGTTGTGGATACTTGATCTTCATTTCTGTCTCGAGTTCCCATGTAGCCTCTCTCTCGCTATGATTGCTCCATTGGATCTTCACATAAGGAATAATTCGATGTCGTAACACCTGATCTTTCTTGTTAACAATCCGTACTGGATATTCTTCATAAGTCATATCCTTCTGAAGACGCAAAAGTTCATAACTCACCACATGACTTGGATCTGGAATATACTTCCTCAACATCGATACATGAAACACATCATGAACACCAGATAAAGCCGGCGGTAATGCTAGCCGATATGCAACATCTCCAATCCTGTCTAAAATTTCAAAAGGGCCAATATACCTTGGACTCAACTTACCACGAACTCCAAATCTCATTACACCTTTAGTGGGAGAAACTCTCAGAAAAACATGATCGCCTACCTGAAATTCCAGCTCCCTTCTTCTATTATCAGCATAACTCTTTTGCCTGCTCTGAGCCGTACGAAGTCGTTCCTGAATCATGTGTACTTTTTCCACTGTCTGCTGCACTATTTCTAGTCCCAACAGTTTTCTTTCCCCCACCTCATCCCAACAAATGGGCGATCTACATTTTCTTCCATATAATGCCTCGAAAGGAGCCATCTGAATGCTTGCTTGGTAACTATTATTATAAGCGAACTCAACCAATGATAAGTGATTATCCCATGCTCCGTCTAGGTCCATGACACAAGCCCTTAACATATCCTCTAGGATCTGTATGGTTCGTTCAGATTGTCCGTCAGTTTGAGGATGAAAAGCTGTACTGAAATTTAACTTGGTTCCAAGAGCTTTATGAAGACTCTTCCAAAACTGAGAAACAAATCTACTATCTCGATCTGACACAATAGTAACTGGTACTCCATGCAGTCGTACAATCTGCTCTATATACAAGCCTGCCAATCTTTCTAAGGAAAGACCAATCTGAAAGGGTAAGAAGTGTGCTGATTTCGTCAATCGATCAATAATTACCCATACAGCATTATTATTTCGAAACATTTTAGGTAATCCAGTTACAAAATCCATAGTAATATGCTCCTATTTCCACTGAGGAATAAGAAGAGACTGCAGTGGTCCTGTTGGTCTTTGATGTTCAGCTTTTACTTGTTGACATACCAAACATTGGGCTACAAATTGTGCAATATCCCTTTTCATACCAGACCACCAAAAATTTCTTTTCAAATCTTGATACATTTTTGTGCTTCCAGGATGCATAGTGTAAGCCGAACGGTGAGCTTCCTCTAGGATCTCGTCTCTTAATCCTGAAATCTTGGAAACACATAGTCTGTTATCAAATCTCAATGACCCATCCTCATGTATCCAAAATTTTGTCTGTATACCGGATTTCACTGCATCTATGACCTTTTGTAACTCTGAATCCTCCTTTTGAGCTGCTTTAATCTTTTCAATCAAAGTAGGCTGTAGTACAAGATTTGCAAGCTGAACTTGAGAATCATGTGGTCGTATTTCAATTCCTGATTTCTCCAAATCCAGTAATATAGGCTTTTGAGAGGTAATTAGAGCAGCCAATTCACCAGAAAATTTTCTACTTAGAGCATCGGCTACAACATTTGCCTTCCCGGGATGATAATTTATTGTCACGTCATAGTCCTTCAATAGTTCCAACCACCTTCTTTGTCTCAACTTTAACTCCTTCTGAGTAAAGATATATTTTAAGCTTTTATGATCTGTAAAAATCTCGCAATGCTCTCCATATAAGTAATGCCTCCATATTTTTAAAGCAAAGACCACAGCTGCTAATTCTAAGTCATGAGTAGGATAATTCCGCTCATAAGATTTCAATTGTCTAGAAGCATAAGCTATCACCTTTCCTTTTTGCATCAAAACACAACCGAGACCTTTACGAGAAACATCGCTATAAATAGTGAAACCCTCTGTACCAAATGGAATGGTTAAGATTGGAGCAGTCACCAATCATCTTTTTAACTCTTGGAAGCTTTGCTCACATTCGTCTGTCCATTCAAACTTTACTTGTTTCTGTGTTAGACAAGATAGAGGCATGGCAATACTAGAGAAACCTTCCACAAACCTTCGATAATAGCCAGCTAATCCCAAAAAGCTGCGTATCTCTGATACGTTAGTAGGTCGGCTCCAGTCAACTACTGCCTCCACTTTCCTTGGGTCAACTGAGATACCCTCCTTGGAGATGACATGCCCGAGAAAAGTAACACTGTTTATCCAAAATTCATATTTTTGTAGCTTTGCATACAGCTTCTTTTCCCTCAGAGTTTATAATACCGTCCTCAGATGTTCTTCATATTTGAGTGAACTTTTCGAGTAAATTAAAATATCATCAATAAATATAACTACAAATCGATCCAAGTATGATGCAAATACTCGATTCATAAGATCCATAAAGGCTGCCGGTGCATTGGTCAGACCAAATGGCATGACCAAAAACTCATAATGTCCATATCTAGTCCGAAAGGCTATTTTTGATATGTCTCCAGGCTGTATCTTTAACTGATGGTAGCCAGAACGAAGATCAATTTTTGAGAAAACCTGAGCCCCTTGCAATTGATCAAACAAGTCATCGATTCGTGGTAAAGGATATTTGTTTAGCATCGTTACCTTGTTTAATTCTCGATAATCTATGCAAAGCCGAAGGCTACCATCTTTCTTCTTTACAAAAAGTACTGGAGCTCACCAAGGTGACACACTAGGTCTAATGAATCCTTTGTCCAACAACTCTTGTAATTGCTTTTGTAATTCCTTCAATTCTGTTGGAGCCATTCAATAAGGGGCTTTAGAAACTGAACTCGTACCAGGAATCAAATCAATAGAAAATTCAATCTCTCGATCAGGAGGTAGTCCAAGCAGGTCATCTGGAAAAATATCAAAAAATTCTTTCACAATAGGGATATCCTCTATCTTGAGTTTCTCATTCTGAGTTTCTAATACAGTAGCTAGAAATCCTTCACATCCTTTTCTAAGAAATTTCTGAGCATGAATAGCTGAGATGAACTTCTGGTGAAAGAAGGGTTTAGTACTCTTAAAACTAAACTCTGACTGATCTGGAATTTGAAACATTATTGTCTTTTGGAAGCAGTCAACTGTAGCATGATATGCTGCTAACCAATCCATCCCCAAGATTAGATCAAAGTCCTTCATTTCTAAAACTAATAAGTCTGCTTTCATCTCCCTATCCTCAATACTCAGTACACAATCTTTGCAAATTGAATTAACCAAGATAACCTCTCCACTTGGTGTGCAGACACAGAGATTATTTTCTAAAGGTGTAGGAGACATCTCTTTAGTCTTCTTAATAAAACTAGTTGCTATAAAAGAATGGGTAGCTTCAGGATCAAATAGAGCATAGACATTGTTGGATGCAATTTTAATCATACCTGTCAGATATTCATTTATCATTCAGTGCTATATGTCCTTATATATCTAAGCATATAATAATTCATGACATATATATATAAGAACTTTTAAGAGATCGATTCAGTACCTGTCACCACTGAGTTAGAAGCATTAGCATCCTGTTGTGTAAGTGCATAGACTCGTCCTTGGATCTTTGATTTTTGTTGTCCCGCATCTTGTCTTTGTACATCTTGGGGTGCTCGATTTGCAGGGGTATTCTGATAATTTTGAGGCATATGCTGTCTCTGTGATTCTCCTCCATTGCGGCATACAACTGCTTTGTGGCCATCTCATCCACATTTGTAACATTGTCCCCCAGGCCATGTGCAATCTCGTTTAAGATGGGGTCCTCCACATCTATAACATATAATGCTCCCTTGATATTGAGTTTTACTTTCAACTGCAGTCTAGCTTGGTTTTGGGGTCTTTGGTTTGAAGGCTCTGCTACTTTGACCTTGAAAATCAATTACTCGATCCCTTTTCTTCATACTTTTCTCTCTTGCTGCTTGAGCATCATTGAGTCTTTTTTCTATTATTAAGCATTTGTTTACGACTTCTTTATAAGTGGGCAGCTCAAAGACAGTCACCAACTGTTGAATTCTATCCCTTAATCCATTCTCAAATTTTCTGGCTCGAACATTTTTCTCAGCTATCAATGCAAGGGCATATCTCGACAATTCTTCAAATTTGGCTGCATATTGAGCAACTGTCATGTGGCCCTGCACCAGACGATCGAACTCTTGAAATTTCTGGAGTCGGATACTCTGGGAAAAATACTTCTCATAGAAAACCTTTCTAAATTCTTTCCATGTAAAAGGTACATCATTTGGCCCTAGCTTTCCAATTTTCATCTCCCACCAATCGGCTGCCTCACCTTGTAACATAAACGTGGCAAAAGTGACCTTGTCTTCAGCAGGACATCTCAAAGCATGGAAAACTTTCTCTATTGCTTTTAGCCAACTTTCTGCTTCCATAGGATCTGAGGTCCCTGAGAATGCCGATGGTGCATATTTTTTGAAGTCTAATAAATTGATTTGACGTTCATACTGATTTCCAGCTCCTTGTTGCTGCTGGGACTGTCGCTCCTGAAATATTTGTTGTATGATCTGTTGTTGTTGTCCCTGTTGCGCCTCCAATATCCTCCTCATATCTTCCCTTGCAGCCACTTGTTGTTGAACCAGTACTTGCATTAACTGAGCTGCAGTAATTTGTTCCCCAAGTTGAATTTCAGGTTCTCCTGGAGTTTCTTCCCCGGGAGTGACCTCAGCAGGCTCAGTAAGATGTTCTTGTTGTGGTGCTTCATCATCCGATAAGGGTGGAGCATTTTCTTGTGGTGTAGCTGGCTCCCAAGCACTAGAGCCATCCGCAAAATGAGTAGGTCTCCGATTTCGCCCACGCTCAGTCCCTCTTGCTATGACAACCTACACAGTTTCACTTGAGTCAAGAATTTAAGAATAATATTTCATATTAGTCAATTTTTATCTAAAAGTCTACCCATATCCTCTCTTTCTAAAATAAACCTTAGGATTCCTAAACCTAGGCTCTGATACCACTCTGTCACACCCCAAACCCAGCACCTGAGTTGGGCACATGACACGGCCACACAAACCCTAGAGCAGCACCCTAGGATCATGTAAGGCCTAAAATTTAACACTTCAAAATTTTAAATAACCAATTAAGTACCAAATCAATCAACTGATGTCACAATTTCAAATCGAATGCAAACTTGTTCAATACAATTATTCAAATGTTCTTTGGCATCAGAGAATTTAAACTAACTAAATTACTAAAGGCTTTAGTTCTCATTTGCTCTCACCCAAGCCATCCAATCTAAGCATCCTGTGAGTCTGAAAAAAAAAATAAGAAGAAATATGAGCTTCTCCAGCTCAGTAAGAATCACTGCACATGTACATCAAGCCAGTAAATAGAATTAATATTTCTAAAACCAATGCAATTGAGAAAACTCCTAGGTATACAATAACTGGAATAATGTGACAAATATGCATATGTATCATCATACATCATCAAGTGAAAATCTTCATTCATTGTTAAATTTCATATTAAATATTATATCTTCTCACATTTTCGATTTGTCAATATTTTATCCCTTTTTGGCTTTGGACTAACCCAGACCATACCTCAATCTCTTTCCAATCCAATTATTCTTTCATAAAAGCCTTTCAAGGCTGTCCCAGGATGAGCTCCTGGCCGGCTGATCCACCTGTAAGCCAGTGGGGGCTGTCCCAGGCATAAGCTCCTGGCGGGCTGTCCCAGGCATAAGCTCCTGGCCGGCTGATTCATATGTCGAGGTTAGTCCAAAACATACCCTTTTCATTTAATTCTAAATTTTATCGAATTATTTCAATTTACAGAATGAATAAGTTGATAAATCATGTCCATAAGATTCATACCATCAATCATAAAAATTCTTTCATAATATACTTAAAAAAATATTCATATAAGCCATATCTCAATGTCTCAAGCATAGAAAATTCATCGATTATAATTTCAATATTGCAAATTCAACATATAAAACTAACAAATAAATAACATAAATTTAGCGATGATCATGTACAGGATTCTTACCTCGATAAATGAGAATTCAAATTCACAGTCTTATAATCAGAAAATCAGGCCCTACTCGTCGTCTCCCTGATCATTAGACTGTTCTCCTATCAAACAAAAATAAATTAATTTAACCAAATAAATTATATATATATATATTGAGGTTATCTAACTCATACCCATGTCCCCCCTTTTATATATATATATATTTATATATTTTTCATTTTTATTCATTATTTTTATTTATTTAATATATGCATATATATATACATATATTATTATTGTTATTATTTTATTTTATTATTATATATATTTTTTTTTTATTTGGAGAAGAGAGAAGAGACTTCTTCTTCTTCTCTTCCCCCTGTTCGAAAGCAAGAACCCGAGCCCCCCAACCGAACTTGTCCCTTCATCCTGACCAAGGGAGCACTTCCGGCCACCTTCCCCGGCAGCATCCCGACGCCGACGATGTCACCAGGTCGGCGGCAGTGCCACCCTCGTTGCTGGCGGCAGAGAAGGAAGAAAGGAATCACACGAACAGGGTACCCCTGTTCGAGCCCGAACCGGCACCTCGCCGATCTTCCGAGCACCCCATGACCGGAGAGACTAGACCGAAAGGAAGGAAGAAGGAACATACCTTGTTCCGGTGGCCAAAACAGCTCCGACGACCCCTTTTTCTTCCGATCAACCACCACGGAAATCTTTGAGAAAAAATCCCTCAAATCCCTTGATTTACTTCGAAATTTTTGTTGTAAATTCCTAAAGGAAGGTTGGGGAATCTTATAGTGGAGGTTTCCTACCCTAGCCGGACTCTTTGAGTCCGATTTTGCCGGAATCGTGAAGGAAGAAGACTCCGGCTAGGAGTCTTCCTCCTCCTCCTCTGATTTTTTTTTTTTTCTGTGCTGCTGGGCCGTCTGGACTACAGGCCCAAGTAATTGGGCCGTTACAATGCTCTTGGAGCAAACTTGTTACTTGGAGAGGTGTGGCGGGCATGTTTTATCCGATTTACTTGAAAAAAATACAATCGGATAATAATATGATAATTTTTTTATATAATTAAATAAATTATCATAAAATAGTAATAATATTTACAATTTAATTAGATAATTAATAAATAAAAATAATTAAGTAATCTATAAAAAATATTATAATTTTGATGTGAATCTTTCACTATTTAAAATAATGAGATTACTGAAAGTTTTCTCTAAATCAATTAGAGGTTACACAAATATATATTATCAAGAATAAATCTTAACTTCCACAGCAAAATAATCATCAGCAATAAAGTAGATTTTAATAATAAATAAAAATAAAGGACAAAACTCATTAAATATGTGGATGCTTGAAATAATTAACAGAAAAGGTTTTTCAAAGATCAAAATCATTAACTTGTAGCTCTCGACGACAGGACAACATATTGAAATTTCATCAATATCGGGATACGATCAACCATCCGATCATATAAGGAGAGACCACACCAACAAATCTCTTCCTTTCGACTCATATGGGAGGTTTCACCAAACCCACTTTCTCTCTACAACTAATTAATTTTTTCATGGGCAAGATTTTAGTCATCATATCTGATCTATTATCATCGATATGGATTTTCTCAAGATAAAATAACTTCATCTTTGAAGCATTCCAAACCCAATGATATCTCACATTAATATACTTGGATCTTGAATAAAATATTAAATTCTTTGAAAGATGGATGGTACTTTGACTGTCACAATAAAGTATATACTTCTCTTATTTTAGACCTAACTCTTGTAGAAAAATTTTCATTCACAAAATTTTTTTACAAACTTCTATAACTATAATATACTCTATTTTTATAGTAGACAAAGCAATACATTTTTATAATTTAGAATCTATATCACCAACTATATCTATATCTATGTACCCATCCAATGGGTTTACTTTTATCAAAACACAAATAGACTATAGAAGTGTCTCTGAGATATATGAGGATCCATTTAACACCTATTCAATATTTCTTATCAGGCTTACAGAGAAACTGACTTGCAACAGCAACTGCATGAGCAATATCTGGTCTTATGCAAATCATGATATACATCAGACTACCAACTATGGATGCATAAAAATTTTCTTCATTTCTTTTTTATCTTTCTCATTTATAGGATATTTTTTGGAACTTAACTTGAAGTGACTTGCAAGTGAAGAGGAACTGCTTTGAACTTGCTCATGTTGAACCTTTCAAGCATCTTTTCGATATATCTTTTTTGAGATAATCAAAATTTTTTGCTCTTTTTGTCATAAATAATTCTTATGCCAAAAATTTATTTAGCCGACCCCAAGTCATTCATGGTAAATGACTTGCTTAACTCTCTTTTCATGCTTTCAATTTTTTTAACAACATGGTCTATAATCAACATATCATCTATATAAAGTAAAAGAATAATAAAATTTTTATTAAATTTTTTTTTTATAAACACACTATAATCAAAAGTGGTTTTGCTGTACCTATGGTCTATGATGAAAGAATCAAACTTTTTATACCACTATCAAGATGTCTGTTTGAGTCCATACAAATTTTTCTTTAATCTGCATACAAGATACTCTTTACCTTTAACTATAAATCCCTCTGACTACTCCATATAAATTTTCTCCTCTAAATCTTCATGGAGAAAAATAGTTTTCATATGAAGTTATTCAATTTTCAAATTCATACTTGCAACTAAACTAAAAACAACTCAAATTTAAAACATCCTAGCCATATGCGAGAAATTTTTTTCAAAATCAATATCCTTTTTCTGACCAAATCCTTTTACAACCAATCGTGACTTATATCTTGGCTATAAGCTCTTTTCTTTAGTGTTCAATCTGAATATCCACTTATTTTTGAGTACTTTCTTATCCTTATGTAGTTCTACCAACTCAAATATGCAATTCCTATGCAAGAATTTTATCTCCTCCTGCATGACTTTTAACCACTCTCTTTTTTGCAAATGATTTATAGCCTCTTAGTAGTATTCTGGTTCTCCTCTATCAGTGATCATTATATACTCTTGAGGAGAATATCTCTAAGAAGAACGATGCTCCCACAGTAGATCTTCTCAATTGAGGCTCAATTGATGGTCTTGAGGAGCTTGCTCAACATACTCATCTGACATGTCATTATCAAATATAGGCTTATTAATTGTGTTATCATCATCTTCATGTACCAATACAAGAAAAGAGCATTTTGCGATGAAATTATTTGCGATGCAAATATTTTCATCATCACTAACAATATTTATGATGAAAAAAATTTATAAATAACAAAGTATTTATGATGAAAATAACTTTTCATCACAAATAGTTGCCTATCAGCGATGGAAAGATAATTCCATCATAAATATTTATTATTTTGGATAAATATTTTCATCAAAAATATTGCATCATTTATTTTAATTTTAAATTTTTAAATATTCATGATAAAAAAATTTTCATCATAAATAATTTAACTATTTATGATGAAAAATATTTTTTCATTAGAAATAATATTATTTTCAACATAAATATTATCATCATCAATATTTAGAAAAAAATAAAAAATTTAAAAATTATAGATTATTTATGATAAAAATATTTCATTATAAATAATTAAATATTTGAGATAAAAAAATTTCATCATAAATACTTAATTATTTATGATGAAAATATTTTCATTGTAAATAGTTAAAAAATTAAAAATTTAAGAAAATTAAAAATTACTCATTATTTATGATGAAAATTTTTCATCATAAATAATTTTTTTTGATAATATAGTAAATATTCATCATAAATAATAGATTATTTACAATGAAAATATTTTCATTATCAATAGTTAAAGAAATTAGAAATTTAAAAAAATCAAAAATTACTCATTATTTATGATAAAAAAAATTTATCATAAATAAATTATTTTTATGATGAAAAAAAATATTCATCGTAAATACTGATTATATACAATAAAAAATTTTCATCATCAATATTTAAAAAAATTAGTAATTTAAAAAAATTTAAAAGTTCCTTATTATTTATGATGAAAATTTTTTGTCATAAATAATCGAGTATTTATGATGAATATTTTTTTATCATAAATACTTTTATTTACGATGAAAATATTTACGTCGTCGATATGTAAAAAAATAAAAATTAAAAAAAATTATAAAATTTAAATTTTTAATTTTATGTAAGGCAACTGTATTTATTTTTTGTAGTGATATCAATGAATCTTTCTGATAGAGTGTCTACTTTAAGCTGTATGAAAGGAGCCTCCTTTTATATAGAAATCATATAGTTAAGCAGCGCATTCTAGCATGACTTCCACGATCTCAAAAGATGCCACGCTTTCCACATCGATCGATGCTCAAATATATCTCTGTAGGAGTTTCAATTATAAGAAGACAAACAATATAAGTACTCATCTTTCTAGCAATGTAAAGCATAAATATGAGCTTGTGCTTTATAACACAACTTGCACTACCCGCAGATCTACTTTAATTCTGGTTAATTACTAGATTTTTAATGCTCACACAATTCTTTTTGAATTTCTCAAGCTCATCCTTGCATACATGCAATATACGAACTTCTGGACCTCTAACTTTCTATCTCCATCCTATCCTTCAAATTTCAATCTTAATCGATTTCTTTTGCAATCTCAGAAGTGCCACGATATTCTCATACTCTAACTTCTGAAACGAGAACTTCAAGAAAAAGACGAGCTCCTTGAAGATTGAAGACCTCAAAACTATCAATCTCTCATAATGCACATTCCATTGCAGAAGCCGAAGAGCTATTTTTATAATAATTATTAGCGATATAAATTAAATTTTTCATCATAATTATATTTTTTATATACATAATTTTTTTTAAAAAAAATTTTTTTAAAAAAAAATCATAAATTAACTATTTATATAAATTTTTTTTGATTAATAAAAAATTAATTTTTTTGATGAAATTATTTTAAAAAAAATTTAGACCAAAAATTTTTTAGATTAAAGAAAAATAATTTTATTTTTCATCATGAATATTTTTTTAATGTCATTTTTTTGTTAATTTTTTTGGATGAAAATTTTTTTGAAGGAAAAAATATAAAATTAATTTTTTATAAAATTATTATTGAAAATTTATTTAATTATTAGCAATGTAAAATAAATTTTCATCACAAATAGTCTTTAAATTTTTTTATGAAAATATATTTGTGATGTAAATTTATATTTCATTGACAATCATATTTTAAAAATATTATTTTAATCAATTATTATGAACAAAAAATTTGTTAATGAAAAAAAAATTATTAGTGATGAAAAGATTTTTTTGTCAAAAAATTATTTTAAAAATATTTTTTTATTTTTTTGAAGAGAAATTTGTTAAAGGGAAAAAAAATTGGATGGAATTTATCAACGACGGAAACTAGATTTCCGCCGCTAATAGGCTTATTAACAACAAAAAAAATTTTATTACATTGTCAATAATTTATTTTTAAATGAAATTTTTTTTAAAGAAAAATTTTTTTTAGTAAAAAATTTTTTTTAACAAGAATTATTGACGACGAAAATAATTTTTCATCGCTAATAATAGTATTAGCAACGAAAATTTTTATCGTTAATAGTTCTTCATTTAATTCACATCAAATCGACATCCTTTCCATCATCGGTGATCGTGAAATCCTCCTCTCCCTCTCTCTATGAGCTCTCCCCCCTTTTTCCCGCAAAACCCTCCTCTCCTCCCGCTCCCGCTCTCTCTCCCTCTCCCACCCTCTTTCTCTCCCTTTCCGACTCCGCCATCGCTTCCACCGGCCGTCACGGACGATGCCTCTCCGGCTCCGCCCCGTTGCTTCCCCTGTAGGTACGATCCGCCATCACCTTTTTTTTTGGTTGATCGGGCCACCGGTGAGCGACGTCTGATGCCATAGCACAAAGCCACCGATGGGGGGGAGAGGGGAGGGGGCGGGGAGGGGGTCCGGTCATGGGAAAGGGGGGGTCGTGTCGTGCGAAGGAGCGATGCTGTTGGGGGTGGGGGGGGCGTGGGGTTCGCTGGGTGGGGAGGAGGGAGGGGGTGGGTCACTGGGTTCCGTCAGGTGACGATGGGGTGCGGATGCAGGAGCCGGGGGTTGGGGGGACAGCGGTAGGTTGGAGGAGGTTTGGGTGCCATGGGATTGGGGGGACTGTGGCACAGGGGCCATGGGGCTTAGTGGCCGAAGGGTCGAGGGGGTTGTGGGGGGCCGAGGGGCCGAAGGGCGGAGGGGCTTTTGTAGGGTGGCGGTGGGCGACATGTGGGTTGGGGGGCCAGAGGGTAGAGGGGGTGGCACGATGAGCAAGGTGAGGCCATGGGTGCCATGCCAGAGGGGGGTGGGTGTGGGTCGGCTACCGGTGGAGAAAAATTGATCAAAGCGGGGAGGGAGGAAGGGAAGGGAGAAACGAAGGGAAAAAAAAGAAAAAAATAATAAAATAATAAAATATTAATCAAATATTTTATTATTTGATTAATAATAATCTAGGTCAGATTCAGTGCCGTGGGAGCGGGGGCCGAGTTTGGGCGGCGCGGGGTGGGTGACAGTGGGGGTCGCGGGAGCCGAGTCCGGGCAGCGTAGGGTGGGTCACGGCGGCAGCATCGTGGGAGCAAAGTTCGCCGGGGCCGAGTCCAGGCGACGTGGGGTGGGTGACTGCGGTGGCGTCGTGGGAGCGGGGGTCGCAGGGGCCGAGTCCAGGCGGCGTGAGGTGGGTAACGACACTAACACCACGGGAGCGGGGTTCATGGGGGCCGAGTCCCGATGGCACCACGAGGGGTGAGTCAGGCTGTGGGTGGATGATGTTTAGGAAAAAAATAATTTTTAAAAAAATTATTTAGGAGAAAATACATTTAAGAGAAAAATAATTGTTAAGAAAAAATGTTTAAAAAAAATATTTAGAAAAAAATATTTTTAAGTAAAAAATATTTTTTTAAAAAAAATAAAAAATTATTTATTATATATATAAAAGTTAAAATGCGGATTGAGTCGGGATCGGGGGAGCGGGGGGGTTAATCGACCCAAACCCAATCGGATCGGCTTTGGGCAAGGTCCGAAGCTCGGCCCGCTGGGTCTCAAGCCGACCCGATGGGCCTTCTGGCGGCCCGACTCATTTCTAGCCCTATCTGCGAGACTGCCTTCACGATGCTGCTTTTGGTGAATTTGAAAGATGAAGGAGAAGGAGCGGAGGATATTCGGTACAGGATTGGATTTCGTGTTATAATTTTACGTTAATATTATTTTGTATACTCAACTACTTATAGTTTACTTAATATTTATTGCTTAAATTTTTTAGTATTACTGTTAAAATTTATAAATTTTTTATTGTTCCACTAGCACAATGCATATTTTTTTGCTTATTACAATTTAATTATTTTGTATGCTTTTGCTTATTGTAATTAAATATAAAAAATATTTTTATTTTAGAAAAAACTTTACTGAAATTTTTGATGAAAAAATTTCAATGTAGAGTTATTCTTTTTTAATAAATTAGAAATCCATCTCTGAATGTATGTTCAGAGATGGTAGTTAAATTACATTAAACCGTAGATTCTCGTTCAAGAATCGATCTTGATCGAGATCGACTCTTGAATATTTCATATTTGATATTTTTAAAAAAATAATAATTTTATTATTATTATTAATTAATATTTTATTTCATTATATGGTTGTCAGCAGTTATCTGTCCATTATTCTCAGGGTATATGGTGGATAGGATGCGTAGGCACTATATTCATGTCGTATACTTGGAGAACCATGAAGAGATACTGTCAAAATTTTTATAATAATAAAATAAAATATTGATTAATAATAATAACAAGATTATTATTTTTTTAAAAGGGATAGGACCACACCTGTTAGTAATGATTTGAAATGGATAGGATCATGCATTTTTGCTCCATTACTCTCCACACCTGTGTTCTTTAATGCGTACTGTTTTGTATAAAATGATCTGTGTCTAGATTCGGATCAGGATTTGATTTAGAATTTGGGTCGAGATTCCATCCAAAATCTAGATCAAAATTCGATTCGGATGAATACCACTGAAAATTTTTTTATTGTTAATGATTTTCATGTTTGTTGTTAGATAGATATCAACAAAAGTTGGATAAATGTCAGAGATATTTTTTTGCCTAAATATTGAAAAAGTATTTGAGATTTTATTGAGTTTGCACGGCATAAGGCTGACAGTGCTAGTCGGATAAAATATCCATGCAAGAAATGTGTCAATATGGTATATTGTCACATAACACTTGTTGAGAAGTATCTGCTACGTTATGGTATGGATAAAAAGTATACTTGCTAGATATAGCATGGAGAGGGTCATCCGAATGAAGTTGAACGTGATGATGATGATACTGAAGATGATAGTGATACTACTGAACTTATCGAACATGATGGTATAGGAGAACTATTGGATGATTTACATTAGGATGTTTGTTCAAATATATACATGAGTACTAATGCATTTGAAGGTAATTTTGATCATGAACACAATATCCAGCTTGAGGTAGAAGGGACTTCTGAACAGTTTGCAAAGCTTATAAGGGATGCATGAGAGCCACTCTATCCAAATTATGCAAAGTTCTCCAAGTTAGAGTTTTTGATAAAATTACTTCATATTAAAATCATGAACCGATGGAGTCAGAAGTCATTTGACCAAAATTTAATATTGACTAAAGTAGCTCTTCCTGATGGAGAGAAACTTTCGAAATCATATTCTGAAGCAAAAATATACATGCAGAAATTGAGACTTAGCTATATTCCTATACATGTCTACAAAAATGACTGTACATTATTTTATAAGGATAACGAACAGGCAATTGAATGTCCGAAATACGATGAGCCTACGTACAAAATCGATAACAGAAAGAAAAGAAGATACCTCAAAAAATTTTGAGATATTTTTCATTGATTTCAAGACTTTAAAGGTTGTATATATCCACAAAGACAGCTGAAGAAATGAGATGGCATCATGAGCAGCGAGTTCCAGAGGAGAATATACTAAGCCACCCGATGGATTTTGTAGTGTAGAAAAACTTTGATGCAAAGCATCCACATTTTGCGAGTAACCCACACAATATCCGGCTTGGTCAGTGATAGATGGATTTAATCCCTTTGACAATTTGAGTACTTCGTACAGCATATGGCCTGTGATGCTAGTTGTATATAATATGTCACCTTGGAAGTACATGAAAGAACTATTTATTTTTATGTCACTGTTGATTCTGGATCCGAAAGAATCAGGTAGTGAAATTGATGTATATCTACGATCATTAATCGATGATCTGAAGGAGCTATGAAAAAATAAAATACAGACATATAATTCTGTGACTCAAAAAAATTTTAAGTTGCATGCTTCAATTTTGTGGACCATAAAAAATTTTTCTGCATATGAAAACTTATCTAGATGGAGCACCAAAGGATATCTGACATGTCCAATATGCAACAAGAATGCATCCTCCTTACATTTAAAGCATGGACAGAAAATATGCTTCATGGGTCATTGGTGATTTTTACCTGATAATCATCTTGAAGGATCTATTACAACCAATACATTGATGGTAAGTCCGACCGATGTCTGCCACCTAAGGAGTTAAGTGGAGCAAAAGTTTTAGAATAACTTAAAGTCATTGAAAATATCCAATTTAAAAAAATATCAGGTACTCGCAAGCGGAAGTGTACTGAAGTTGAGCTGAATTGGATGAAGCAAAGTATTTTTTTCGAACTACCGTATTGGAAGCAGCTACTACTTCATCATAATCTGGATGGAATACATATTGAGAAGAATATTTATGATAATACCATTGGTACAATATGGAACTTCTAAAAAAAAATAAAAGATAATATAAAAGCTCGTCTTGATTTGCAGAAAATAAAAATATGATCGGAATTACATTTAGTTCGTCGAGGTGATAAATTTTTTATGCCACGTACATGTTATTCACTGTTTGACAAGGAAAAAAAAGTTTCTGTAGATGGTTCAAAATCATAAAATTTTTTGATGCATACACTTCAAACGTATCGTGGTGTGTTGGCAACAACGATGGAATATCTTTAGCATGAAAAATTATGACTCCCATGTGATGATGCAATGCTTGCTTCCTGTGGTCATGTGTAGCTATTTGGATGGTGATGTTCAAACTACATTACTTGAGTTGGAAGTGTTCTTCCGAGAACTGTATTGTCAAAAATTAAAGATTAACTTACTTGAGAAGTTTGAGAAGGATATCGTGCTCATCTTTTGTAAGTTAGAAAAAAAATTTTCACCATCATTTTTTGATGTTATGGTGTATCTGGCTATTCATCTTCTAAAAGAAGCTCTTTTGGCTAGACCAGTATATTATCGATGGATGTACCTATTGAAAGGTAAAAAAATTGTACGCACTTTGTCATATCAGTTATAAGATATAAATATATTTTTAAAATTTAAATTTATTTTTATTTACAGATTTTTATGTACTCTAAAAAAATATGTACGCAATAAAGCATAGCCTGAAGGGTCTATAAAGGAAGCATATGTAGCTACGGATTGTGTCATATTCTGCTCTATGTATCTTGATGATATCAAAACAAGATTCAATCGTACAGATCGTAACACAGACCGTGAATGGAGTGACAATGAATCGATACTGTCTATATTTAAACAAACAGTTCGACCCATTGGTGGAAGGAGATATGAATTTATAGACGTGAATGAGCTATCTAAGGCGCACTTCTACATTTTAAATAATTGTGAAGAAATTAAAGATTTCATTGAGTAAGTACCATCTTAGCATACTGTTTAATATTCTAAGTAATTTTTTCATGTCGATGTAAAATTAAAAATCATGACTTGTTGCAGTGAGCATAAGAGTATACTATGCAGAGAGAATAATACAGATGCTGATGATTGACATAGGACGAAATTTGTAAAATAGTTTGGTAATTTTATAAATTGCATTAGTAATATATTATTTTTTATAATTATAAAAATAATTATTTGAACCAACATAATTTTTTATGTTATGGTGTAGATGAAATATAAGTATTTCAATAAAAAAAAAGATGCGACTGATGAGTTATACGATTTAGCATGTGGCCCCAATCAAAGGGTTAACCACTACACATCCTATATCATTGGAGGAATGAGATTTCACACAAAGGAGCTTGAGATGTAACGACGGACCCAGAATAGTAGAATTGCTACGATAGAATATGAAGGAGAAGAAGAGATTGAATATTATGGTGTACTGATAGATATCATAGAACTGAAGTATGGGTCTAGTAATTTTGTATTCTTGTTTCAGTGTGAATGGTGGGATATTAGTAATAAAAAGATCGATATTCATATCGATCTACATTTTATCGGTGTAAACTTTACACGAACATGGTATCAAAATGAGCCGTATATATTAGCAACACAAGCGAAATAAGTAATATATTTGAAAGATCTAAAATATCAAGATAATTGACATATCATACAAAGAATAATGCCTAGAGGCATATATGACATACCGACCCAATTAGAGATGGATAAAAATTTGAATTTACATGAAGAGAAAGCTTTTCAAGAGGAAGAACAAACATTAGCCGAGCTTCTTATTGATGAAGAACTTATAACAGCTCCTTTGAATAGGGCTGATCTGCCATCCAATGAAATTGAAGCTGATTTTGTATGTAATCTTGATGAATCAGAGGGTAACAATCCATTCATAAATGATGATGAGATAGAAGACGATATATTAGTCGATTATTGTGATTCGAAGGAGGACCTACACATCGAGGAAGATATGAATTTTGATGAGTAGATCTATATTATTTGTTCAATCTTCTTTTATAATAATAGTATGTGATATAATTCTATTCATTAGAATATGATTTATTTTTTACTATTATTATTCAATATTATATTTATTTATATATCAAAAATTACAGGTATGACACCAGAAGACAAACGACGATGTTCGCATTCGCAGCCTACCCCGGAGGCTGAGGCACCTTCATCGATTTCTACTGTCGCACTAGCTCCATTGCTAGAGGATCCTGCACTGGCAGGTCTGAGTGAGGTGGATCCGAGTGAGGTGAATCCGAGTGGTATTATTATACTTTTTATATAATAAAATTTATTTTTTTATTTGGATAACTATCATACTAATGATTTATTTATTGTTGTTTCAGACCGGTCTCCATCGGTGGTGAGGCGAGGGTGAGGTCCATCGAAGAATCTCGCTCTAGAGCGTTGGAGACGCGAGCACTTGGGACAGCATCTCCATATTAAGATACCATCCGGCTACACCAGGCCCATTTGGGGATGGTGCGAGCCATGACAGATCGAGCTGGGCATCACATGCCGCAGCTATGCTCCCGTGATACTTTTCGATTGGCATCACATTGTACGAGCTCAAAGAGAGATTTTCTACATCCAGTTATAGATAAAATAAATTATACTGTAAATATTTAATTAGCACGGTATTCTTCTAATATTTGTTATTGACAGAGTGTATTTAATATTATTGATTTTGAAGAGGATCGCATGCAGCGAGCTATGGACGCTCATTTATGTTTGCGTTTTAAAGAGTATCGCCATCGCATCCGTCAGCATTGGTACCATGTGATGCAGAATCATGGGGTGGAAGCAGCATGGCAGCGACCCTATGACAGCATCACTATGGATGATTGGACTCTCATATGCCGGCATTACGAGGATCCGACATATCAAGTTACACATCCAAATTTTTTTTTAATTTAATAATTAAATTATTTATTCTTAAATTTAATTTATTACCTACTAATTTGACTGCTAACTGTACAGAGACGATGTGTCCAGAACGTCGCGAATCAGGTGAGACAGATCGTATCGCATTGTAGGAGTTCGAAGTCGTCCGCTTGACATATGGAGCAGATGATAAATAATTTTTAATTAGTATATTTTAACTCTCTAACTATTTAAAAAAATTTTAATTAATTATTCTCAAATTACAGAGAGATGCAGAGAGTGGCGAGCTTCCTGATAGGATCGATATCTACCAACGGACCCACCAGTGACGGTTAGGAGAGTGGACGATGGGGAGCCAGGAGCTTTTTATAAATTTTTTTAATTATTATTTTTATTTACAGTTTGATTTTCAGTATGAAATTAAAATAGCTATAATTTTAATTTTCAAGACCGTATGATAGGCATCAGATCCTAGCCTACCCCTAAGGGCTCGACCACACCCACAGATGACGATATCTGTGATTAGGTGTTTGGTACAAAATTTTATTATGTTAAGGATCTAGGGCATAGGATTAGTGCTCCCTCATCCTTACGCTCGTCCAGAGCTGACATCCATGCTGCATGCGATGCTCGGCTGGTAGAGGTGCAGAGGCAGACTGAGCAGCAAGCTGATGAGTTGACTGCATGCGTCGATGAGTACCAGCAGTTTCGGATCTAGATGATGGAGCGGATAGCACAGATGATGCAGCTGATGAGGCAGCAGCAGACCGGTCCAAGCTCTTCCGAGCGCTTTCCTTCTGCAGCCTGTTCCCCTTCTACAGATGCCGACACTTGACGGTCTCTTTATGTAACTTTTTATTTTTATTTTAGATCTCTTATAATTTTAATTTAATATAATAAAATAATAAAATTTATTTATGAGTTTATTGTATGAATTTTTTATTTTAATTTTTAATTTTTAATTTATAAAAAAATATTATAAATATAAATTAAATATATATTCATAAATTAATTTTTTTAAAAAATATGTGTAAATTTCTAGCGACAGAATTATTTTCAATAAAATATTAGTCACCAAAAAATATATTATTGATGAAAAATTGATCATAAATAATTTTTTTAATAAATTTAAAAATATTAAAATTTTATATTAAATTAATAACTATTAAAATATTTTTGTTACAAATAATTCATAATTTATTAATGATAAAAATTTATGTCAAAAATTATCATATTTGTGATAAAAAATTTATATCGCTAATATTTTTTTAAAATTTAATTTTTATAAAAATTTTTAATTAAATTTATAACGACAAATATGATTCGTTGCAAATCATATGTTGTCACAAATTATCTTTTTTTATGACTAAAATTTTTTATTGTAAATAATTTTTGAAAAAAAAATTTAACGATAAAAATTTTTGGTCGGTAATATCGATTATTGACGATGAAAATTTTTTTCATCGTAAAAAATTATCAACGACGTCATTATTTATGATGAAATATTAGCAACGATAATTTCGTCGCTAATAACTATTACCGATGAAAATCTATTATTAGCGATGAATTTTTTACATCGCTAATACCCGTTCTGTTGTAGTGTACATCTCCCTTATTATCATTATTCACCATGGTAGGAGGCACTGGACCCAAATTAATATAATTTTTAGTAATAAATTTTAGCTTCTCAATGTTTTTAAAATCTTCAATAGTCTAATCTTCTAGAAATATAATATCTCTGCTTCTGATAACCTTCTTATCAATTGGATCCTATAATCTGTAATCAAACTCTTTATGTGCATAACTTAGAAAGATACAATATTTAGACTTTTTATCAAGCTTGGATCTCTCATCTTTAGGGATGTAAATAAATATCTTGCAGCTAAATACTCTCAAGTGATCACATAAAATATTTTTCTCAATCCATACTCTTTCTGTCATATCACCTTGAAGAGGAACCGAAGGAGAAAGGTTGATTAAATTCACTACAATTCTCATCACTTCATCCTAAAAGGATTTAGATAATTTAGCATGAGAGAGCATATACATAATTCTTTCACAAATAGTATGATTTATTCTCTCAATAACTCTTTTATGTTGACATATTTTAGAAACAGTTTTCTCAAGTCTGATACCATAATCTCAACAATATTTTTCAAATAGACCCTTATATTCATCAATATTATTTGCTTGAATACACTTTAGTTACCTTCCTGTTTTTCTTTCAATACTAGCATGAAAATACATGAATATATCAAGCACCTGATCTTTAGATTTCAAAACAAAAACCTATATTTTCTAACGTAATCATCAATGAAAGTAACAAAATATAAAACACCACCAAGAGTTCTAGCATCTATAGTGTAAACATCAGTATGAATCAAATCCAAAACATGTGATCTCTTATGTGGAGGAGATTTATTAAATAAAACTCTATATTGTTTGTCAGTTAAACAATCAATGCATATTTTCAAAGACATACCTTTGATAGGAAGGAGCTTCTTTTTTGTCATAATTCGGTGGCGGAATCTTCAGTTATATTCACCTCCATCTTGAATAATTTTATCTGTATCATGTAAAGTGTGCTTGATTTCTTCCCTCTTGCCATCACTAGAGAACCTTTGGTAAGTTTTTATTTTTTTTATTGAAATAGCTGTGGTAACCTTCATCATCAAATATTCCAGTAAAGATCAAGTGAAGATGAATATCTGAAATATGTCTCATATTTTTTAGTAATAATTAACATCCAATACTAATTTCTAAGCAAATATCTTTCATGTCCACAATCTTAGTTACTCCATCGTTTTTCATCCTGACATTACCAAAATCACTGCTCGTATAAGATTATGAAGAAGTCACGTCGAGAAATAACATGAAAAGAGGTATCTAAATCAATAATCCAAGTACAATTATAGTATGTAAGGTTCACAGAATCATTATCTTAAATAATTATGACATCAACATCCGATGCAACTGTTGCTGTATTTTTTTGGTCCTTTTTTTCACCTCTCTCCCTTGATTGCTCTTTTTAATTTTTCTGTATTCCTTTTACATGTGCCCTGACTTGCCATAATAAAAATATTAATCTTTTTTCTAAATTTGGATCTTCTCCTTGACTTATTATGGCTGTTAAAATTTTGCAAGTTTTTGATTTTATTCCTCCCTCACTTTTCTATAACAAATGCCTCTTATGTGTAGTCACATCTTATTTTCTTCTTCTGATCTCCTCATTAAATATGCTATCTTTTACCATTCCCAGTGTCACCATACTATTAAGAGCTGAATTATAGAGTGATACAAATAGAGTTTTCCAACTGTTAGATAGAAAACTGAGCAACAATAGTGCTTGCAACTCATCATCTAATATCATCTTCATAGTAGCCAATTGATTTACTGCATTTTGAAATCTACTCATATGTTTGTTAATTAAACTTCCCTTCTTATATTTCATATTCACAAGCTTTCTAATCATGAAGCTTTGTTCTATGTGATTTTCCATTCATCGAGGTTCTTCAATTTCTTCCATAAACTATGAGCATTAGTTTTTGTAGCAACATGATGAAAAATATTATCATCTATCCATTGCTTGATTAATTCAATTATCTTTCTATTTATTTTTTACTATTTTGATTGAGTTTTTTATTTGGTTTGACACTATCCCCGTCGATGGAATCATACAAATCTTTATAGAATAATAAATCTTTCATTCGAGGCTTTCAAATTAAATAATAAAAAGATGTAAGTTTAACTATATTCCATCCGTATATTCTTCCATTTAATCAACATAAAAAAATTCAATCAGCAATAATCTATCTGTAATACCATTTTATTAGAAAAAACTGCAATCACCAGCAATAATACCATAAACTTCTTTTCTCTTCTTGTGCAATTAAATAAGTTATCGTAAAGCAACAATAATCTCTATGATCTACTCAAGTAATTAATAAGCAAAATAATTAAGCAACCCATAAAAAAAAATACTATAATTTTCATATGAATCTTTTATTATTTAGAATAATAGAATTACTATATATCTTCTCTAAATCAATTAGTTAGAGATTACACAAATATATATCATTAAGAATATATCTTGACTTTCACAATAAAATAATCATCACTAATAAAATAGATTTTAATAATAAATAAAAATAAAGGATAGATCTCATCAAATATATGAATACTTAAAATAATTAATGAAGAAGATTTTTTAAAGATTAAAATTATTTAACTTATAACTCTAAATATCAAAAATAATAAATTAAAATTTTTTAAAATCAGAATATGATCAATCATTCGATATCTGAAAAAATAGTCGGTTGCTACGCTTCATTTTTTCGCACTGCCACTGATTTTTACGCCGCCCTCCCCTATTTATCGCACTCAACTGGGCAATGAATATGAGTCCTATTTGGACGACTCCTCTTTTTTTTTTTTTAATTTTAAAAGGATATGTGTCCCACGTAAGGAGGGACCACACCAACAGATTTGATGGATGATTTTTAATCCATGTTCTTCCAACCAAAGCAAAGATGCTGATTTTCACAACCTGATGTCATTTTGCTTGCATGAGTTTAATGAAAATTAATTACGCTTGTGAAAGCATTTATTTTATTTAACCGAAAGCCAAGCTGATCGTGCATGGGCTGGATTTTGGCACAGAAAATATCAAATTTTAGATATATCTAACACGAAGATCAACTGAAAATAAATATAGTTAACGCCAGAGGTCCAATACATGATTAGCTATGAATAAGATTTTCTGTTTTCACCACTGCTGCTCCACTTTCTTTTTACTTCCATTATTTAGACGTACAACTATTCATGCAAAACGTTCATTTAAGGATTACTAAAATGGTTTCTCACTAAACTCTCAAGAAATCGAAAGAGTTGCAGCTGAGGATTGCCTCAGCAGCTTCAGTGACCTAGATATGCGGACACACCTTAGGTAAATCAACTCCAAATTTTGCCCAAGTCAAGCCAAAACCTATGCTTGGTTTGTAGGTTTATTTCTTTCTGGCTGGGATTATCGTTGGGAACCAAGTGAAACCTTGTCCCAGGAGTAGGAAAGTTGATTATCTTATGAATCTCTACTCTGTGCTTGTTACTATGTGAAGGTAGACTTGTATGAGACACTTTTCTTCTATAAAGCGGGTCTTAATATATAGAACTCCCGAGATAAGTTCGTTTATAGGTTGTTAATTAATCTTCAAACCCAACATTCGGATCAGATACATGATGGCCGCACTCATTTTAAAACAAGTTCTAAAGAATATACAAGATCTATAAAATTTCTTATAATCTTAATATCCCATGAACACTATCGATCTCTATGCATAATAAATAATTTCATATTAATAAATATCAACTTTATATAATTTATAAAACTCGATCATTCATTTGTTATTAATGATGCTCTATCTAAATCAATTCTTTCAACCATGATGTCAACCATAACTAAATGTATATATCCTATAACTCTGAAAAAAAAGAGGAAGAGAGGTAGTAAGCTTTATAATTCAGTAAGAATCCACACATCCTCACAACCAATATAATAATATAATTAAAAATAATATATCAACATCATCAAAAAAAAATAAATCATAAAATCTCATATCGAATATCTAGTATAACTCAATATCGATATATAAAAAAAATATATATCATATACCATCAAATAATCATCTTTTCAAAAGTAATACACACACACATATATATACACACACACACACACACACATACATACATACATACATACATACATACATACATACATACATACATATATATATATATATATATATATATATATATATATATATATATATATATACACACACACACACACACACACACACACACACACACACACACACACACACATACACACACACATACATACATACATACATACATATACATACATACATACATACATACATACATACATACATATATATATATATATATATATATATATATATATATATATATATATATATATAATTTAGTAGAGTTTCTTTTACTCAATTGTGGTTTCATGTCTTATCATCTATGCCTCATTACTTGATTCGGATCAATCACCAGTTGTTTTTAGGATTCTAGACTAATCATGGTCACGTTTCAATCCGTGACCGGCAAACTTTAATAGCATGCACTTTCGCCCATAATGGCAAACCATAATAACTATGCTTCGGTCCATAGTGACAAATCAAAATATTCACACTTCCGTCAGTGATGGCAAATCAAGATATCCATGTTTTGGTCTACGATGACAAAGCAGTCTATGACTGACAAATTAATGTGTCACGATTCAATCCATGACTGGCAATCCATATCATGGCCAATCCAAATCCTGTTACACATTCAAGAGTTTTTTCAATAATTTATATTACATTTCTTATTTAATTTTCAAACATCAGATATCATGTTTTCAACAATCAAAGAGTCAACATGTGATACGTATACAATAAATAATCATATATCCACATAAAACTAAAATCATCATGTATGGTACAAAAACATACATACAGATGATCATATAAGAAGATTCTTATCTCTACTGATCTTATACTTAAGTACGGCTATCGATCAACCCTTCAATCTACAAACTCAAGATCAAGGTATTTTCATTTGACATCTTGTACAAATAATTGCACTTTTACATAATCAAAATCAAATATAAAAATCATAGATGATCATAGATAGTAAAAAATTATGATAAACAACCCAAATACTATAGAGGTCTAAGACTCCTCGTAAGATTAACTAATCAATCTGAGCATACCTAAACATCTGGACCCTCTAATATTCCTTAAGATTTTTAGAGAGAGAAATTCATGAAGAAAAAAAATAATTTAGAGAAAAAATAGAGAGATAAACTAATAGAGAGAGAAAGTGGAGAGAAAATAGAGAGAGGAGAGAGGGAAGAGTGAAAATTTTCTCTTTTTTTCTTTTTTTTTCTTTTCTTTTTCTTTTTTTCCTCTTTTCTTATTTTCTTCTTCTTTCTTCGTGAAAACAAGGAACCCAAATCCCCTCTCCTCCCTTCTTCATATGACAATGGCCGAGGAACTTGGCCTAGTAGCCAACAGCAAAACTCGACGTCAATCAGGAGATGACCCCAGCAGTGGTCACAATCGTCGATGGTTAATAAAACAAGAGAAAAAGAGCCCGAAATAGAGAAGGCCATGTTCGTGCCCGAAACCAATGATTTGCCAGCTCAATTTGGCAAAAAAAGGCCTAAGAAAGAAGAGCAATAAAGCCACAATTATCTTAACTAGGTTCGGTGAGGTTGAACAAGAGAGAGCCAGATCTCTCCAGTAAAATTCCAAGGAAATGACTCAAAACAACTCAGGATCCATGGCAATTTTCCAAGAAATTTGGTGGTGGAAATTTAAAAAAAAAGAATTATTATTTATAGACAAGAACTAGAGTGTATTAATTTGAGTTTTAGTGGCATTTTTTCTGATCTTTTGACGGAAATCGGGAGAGAAAACTCCTAACCAGAGTCCTCTCCCTCTCTCTCTCTCTATCTCTCTCTCTCACGTGCATAGCACGTCTATGCATGTGATGCCAAAAAAATTTTTTTTTGCTTCAAGATTAGTGTAGAAAAAAAATTTAAAATTTGGATCCTTATATAGATGATACTTAAATTTATAGGGTTCCTTTTTCTTTACTAAAGAGATAAAGACGCTCTGGTTTTTCTGATAAAGCATGTCTCACATGCGTGACAGAGTAACAATTGTAGGTCTAGGCCATTGTTGCTCTTATGGTACACTGATCTATTACTTTCATGTTGCAAAGCTTGCAAATCATCTAAGCCACCTGAAAGCAAAAAAAGAAAAAGGAAGGAGGAAAAGAAACTTTAAAGCTCTCCTGAATGAAAACAAAGCCACATGGGGAAATGCATCATCGGTTGGAATGAGTTAAACACAAAAAAAAGGTACGTAATAAAAAATGAATGCATACGGGAATGAGCATAAAAAGATATTAACAGAAAAGTATGAGCAATAAATCATTAGATTATTTTTTTTCTATTTTTGGAGTAAAGCAATGGCAAATACTGATAGGATATATAAGTCAGCTTCCTATTGTAGCACAAAGCTAACAGACGTCGAAGCTTTACTACCCACTTAGTTTTGATACAATCTACCATACCCTCGTATAATCTTTTTGCTCACTAAATAAAGTTGGGAATACGCTAGTAGTCAAATAGTGGAAGAATTACGCTTGTCAAATAGTTGCAACTTGTCCAAGCTAACACTATCTAGATGATACAAGTTCTACCATACGCCATTTGGTTGAGGCAAATTTTATCTTGATTATTTGGAAGAATGAATTTGCGTCACAAAAAAATTTTCTCAATTCCAAATCAGGATTTTAGAAATGGAGAATTCTATGGCACACATGTTAATTTATCTGAGAATTATCCATATTTCTTCTTTCGTGCATTGCACGCATCGGATAATGTGAATGATTGTGTGCATTGCCTCTCTTTGACACTTCAAAGATGCTTCTTGGAAAATGATGTCTTCTTGGGTCCAAGCTATTTATACTTCCCTTGCGTGCATTGCATGGATCCGACACGGGCGCAGGTGACTGGGGAATTGCCTGTCACACTGCAGAGACGCTTCATGAAGAAAATGATCACCAGAGACTCTTCTGATTGGAATTTCTGGACTTCATGGAACATGTTATGCCATCATGTATTTACATTGCAAAGCTTCTGAATTTCTTTAACTAATAAAGATGTTGCATCATTTTTTTTTCCCTGTTTATAAATAATTTTGATTTGATAGATTAGATCAAGTAATTTTCATTTAGACAATTTATAGTTGTTGTCAGTATTTGCTGACAGAGTCGTGAACACAATGCAACTTTAAAGATAAGAAGGGGTGGAGTTCATGAAGCACAAAATCAAAATCTATATTATCTCAGAATTTTTCTCAAGAGAACAAATGATTTTTTTTTCCCCTATTTGCCCAAGTGCAATTTTCGCTAAAAATAGGTAGATGATTAGAAGCGGAGAGCTAGGAATAGACGGTTAACATTCACATGCATGCTTTCAAAATCCCTCCATCCACTCACTCTTCATCTTGTAAGAAAATATCTCAAGTGAAATAATTTATGCAAAAATAATATTGGTGATGCATACCTTCAACCATAATTGTTCAAATATTTGATTAAAATCTATCCACAAAGAGACTTTAAGGAGTCTTCTAACTTATGCTTCCATAGAAACCATAAACCACCATATCACAGGCTTAAAAAACAAGCCAGGCTAGAGACCCTTGTCAGATAAACAAAACCTCATTAGTTTTCTTCCATCAAGAAAACTATTTTAGCGATAATTAGAGATAGTGGATGGTTACCTACTATCTATAATTGTCCGATAATTAAACCATATGTATATGGGCCATATTACGTCTCATAGGGACGTGTCCAACACATCTTTCCCAGCCTCACTCAGGCTGCAGAGGGTGTAGGGATATAGTTAATCGTAGGCTCTGCCATGCCTGCCATGATTGGTGAAGGCCATGCGAAGGCCTCTCCTTCTATGACCATATCCTCTGCCTTGAAATCGAGTGACTTGTCGTTGTAGATATCCCACCATTTAGCCACAAGCATTTTGATATCCTCCCTATCCATGTTAACTTCTTTCCCAGTGTACCTCCATGGCTTTGAACCCTAAGAGCACAAGAATTTATAATGTATGGTGATAAGAGACATGAATAATCGATGCAATATATATACTTTGTAACATGTTGATGCATGAGAGAGGTGATTAATGGCAAAGGGACTTACTGCAGCGCAATAGTGGACCACCTTAACCTTGTCAAGCTCAACTTTTTCCGGGTGGCGCCACAGCATGGCTAGGACCAGATTGTAAACAACAGGGATTGGCCTGTAGGTTTTCTCAAAGAACATGTTCAAGAAATCCTACAAAAAGATGAGATGAGAAAGACGTGAGATACATCCGAAGGTGATTGTATCCTTTATTTAACTCTCATGTTACATTCAGTTCATTATATGTTTGTTAATTAACTATCGCAAAGATGGAGGTACAATCACAACCACTACCACCTTTGTCATGGTTGTCATGGTCCTTCTTAAACCCTTAATTTCCAAGGATGGTTGCATCACAAAAAAGAGAAATAAGCTACACCTTACAAATAGTATGTGGTCAGTTTTTATCAAAAAATAATATACTGTCAATGTAGAGGACCACCTCTGGTTTGTCTGGCTAGATGATCCAAGGATTCTTGGATTGTCCGGTTAGATGGTTAATGCATGCGATGGCTTACAAGTAGGTCCTATCTCTATCAAGAACAAGTGGACCAAGAATATGGGGCTAGGGATCTAAGAAGAACCACTAGCATTTGGGATTCTACTGCTAGTCAGTACATATTGCAGCTAAGAGGGGATTATCTGATCAGCTTTGCTTAGTCCACTTTTACTTAAGAAACAAAGAGTTGATTAGCTTTTAACACCATCATCTATTTACAAATATGGAAATTATTATATATAACTTTAAAAAAAATCACTTGATAATTTAAAAACTAAAAAAAAATTAACATAGCAAATCCCCCATAAAAAATTTAATTATTCCTATAGTCTAATAAAAGTTTCTTTCATCTGCATCACTTAATTCAAAATCTTTGGTCTCATCCGCATTATCAAAAATCATGATATTAACTGAACAATGAAAGTAATAGATATATCATCATGCATAGCTATACATATCATCTGCACATAAATATGTTTTATTTTATTTTCCTTTACCAGTTTTAATTTTCTTTTGATTGGTTCACTTCAACCATTTCCAGCTTCAGCATCTTTAATATTTTTTCACCAACATACTTGTTCTTTCATCAAATTATGGTCAAATAGCTACTTATGTGGTTTAGAATATATATTGACACTTAATTTGTTATTTTTGAGAACAAGAATCTTAGAACAAATATCTTTGAGAAGATGATGGCCAAAGGCCCAAAAGGCTCACCTGCTCCGCAAAGGGGGTTGGTTGTGTGATCTTAAGAGTATCCAGAAGTCTCTCGTAGGTTAGAGGATTGGGCTCAAACACGAACATGCCGGCATTAAAGTAGAGTGGAGGAGGAGATCCCATCTCAGCAGGCCAATGGACCCTGTCCGGGCACTGGTGGCAATAGCCAATGGAGTACTGGAGAGTTTGGCTCCATATCGGCTCACAGAAGCAGTCCATCACAGCATAGAAGTAGCCATCAGGCATGTCAAAGAGGTGGTCTATGTTATCGAACACTTGGATATCAGCATCAAGATAGATCATCTTGCTGTATTCCTCAAACTACATGCAACAATTTAACGCAATAAAATCAACTGTCAGTATTTAAATATACCAAGTATCAAAGATGCGCATATGTTTCAGGAATCTAGAAACGAAATTGTTATATATATATGCATCAATAAGTGTCATTCAAATAATAACTATGGTCTAAATGATCTACATAGATATTTTAGATGATTCCACTAGGGTAATCAATCAATTTTACTGATAATTTGTACTAGTCAATAGATAAACTGTGGTAATTAACTTTGAAAGTATGCAATAGGCTATGCCTCACTCTAAATGAGATGTAGTCATAAAATGAAAGGAAGCACTCTTTTTCAGATTTTTTTTTTTTTTTAATAAACTTGCTACATCTGAAAAAACACAATCTATAGGTGACAGCTAAAATAGAACAAGTAAGAGCTCGGCCATCTAATACTAGTATCTGTTGATTTTTTCTAGGTCAATCAAATTCCTGTTTGGATCATCAGCTTGATGATCCAACGCGTCTGAGATTTTGGGTGAAACAGACGCAAGAATCTTTGCTTCAAGTCATTAATTTGGTTAACGCTGCTGCCATGTTCTTCCTTACTTACTTCAATAAGAACTAAGACTGACCCAAATTCCCAATATCTAAAGTAGAACCTAATACTACGTGCATGAGTTAACAGAGAAGCGATCCATGCAAAAGAAGAGCACTCACGTTCCAAATGCGTAGCTTGGAGTAGTTGATGACAAAGTGGGCCATGGCGAACTGGGTGTGGTTCTCGGGCGGGTACACGGGCTCGATCTCCCGGACGATGCACCCCTGTCCCTGAAGCAGCTGGCGGTGAGCCACTGGCACGTCGGGCAGCACCGCCACGACGAGCGGGTACGCACTTCTCGCCTTCCTCAGCCCCTTGGCCAGCCCCACCACCCCCTTCACATAGTCGCCGTCGCCGGCCAGGAACGTCACGTAGGCCCTCCTCGACCCCAAGTAGCCCCCTGGCTTCCCTCCTAACGTCATCTGCACGTCGGCAGCAGGGACACCGGGGGCCATGGAACCAAGTTTACAAGGTCCTAAAACTAAATAGGACTACACTCTGGACTTTTTATCTGAGAGCTAGCCCCTGGTTGGTGGGTTCTTAGGGTTGGGACCTGTGGCTCCTTAAATAGACCTCCAAAGGCAGTGAGATGGAATGAAATGACGCTAAAATGAAATCTAAATGAAGGTTCTCGCGTGCGTTGCTGCTATTTTATGTTTTGGTGATAAACGTGAGGTTGTGGTGGGGACTCGGTAAAAACGAATGGAGGAGGTGCCACCGGCTGATGATAAGGCGCGATCGATGGAATGGACGGTAAGGATTTGTTAGGGTGACGTGGTTTCGGAGATAGCGTTGGTTGGGGCTTTGAATTTGATCTTCTATATCCCAGTGGAGAAATTATTGCAAGCAGCAGGTGAACCAGGGCAAATGCCGGAGCATATGCACGGTTGATAAAGCCCAATCGGGAATTGGTGAAATGCAAGTGGTAGCGTGGCGTGTTATCCACCGTGGGCTTTGACGCGGTCCGGATGCACCTGGTGGATGTAATACGGAGGCATCCTCAGCGGGGCTAAAGTGGGAGCTGAGGAATTGCGACAAAAGAGGGCCTACGGAGAATTTGGATGAAAGTTTTGATGCTATTGCGGTCAACTCTTCATCATCTATCATCGATGTTCATATTAATCGAATTTATATCTGAAGAAGGTCTTTTGATTCTTAAATTAGAGAAAAAATTGATGAACAGTTAATATCAATATTCAGAATAGCAAAATTCTGACCAGAAGTAATTTATCAGTCCTGTTTTCCTTACCTCTTTTTATAGACGAGATTCTTATAATCGTCGGATATGGTTCCGTATTTTATGATACTAAATTATCGGACCATAATCATGTAATGGATCATTAATTTCTCAATTATGGTGCCGTGATGTGCGACCGGTAATCGTTCGTGACAGTTATGGCATATTAAGTAAATTAGCCGGCTGTATGTTGGTAGTAGGCACGGCCGTTAGTTGATGATTCTGTTGTATCGTCAGTCACCAGTCATTAGTCGGTGACATCTGTTTAATCGGTTGATGAAGAGTCGGAGTCGTCAGTTCGACAGATGCTCCGTCGAAGTTGTGCGTTTGGTCAGTCAGCTATATTCGGATCGGAGTCGATAAGTTGGAGTCATACGTTCGGTCGGTCGGCAATTGTCGAGTCGGAGTCATGGAGACTAAAATCGGAATCAGTGGGTTTACCCCAACAGTTGCCCCCAACTCTCAAGTCTAAAATGATCCAACGTGTAAATTATCACGTGGTTTATCACGCTAGATGAAGAGAGTTCTATCACATCGAGCCTCGATTTTGACGTCATTTTCTTCGAGATACAGATAATCGGCTATTTTATCATACTAGCAGGTATAGTCGTCAGTTATGTTGATCGAATGATTCGGTATTAGTTGTCAGTATCAGGCATCGTTTCAAGAAGTCGATTCGGCATCAAATAATATGATTCTGACAAGTAGATTTATTCCACGTGTTCGGAGATTATTGGATCGAAATTACTCACACGGATAGAGGTGACATGGCTCAATCTGGAACAGGTGCATCGAACCGTCCGATCAATGGTCGGTCTAGATGTTACCACATGTCATCATCTGGTGGATCTTTAATTTGACCGCTCTCATCTCGGTCATTGAGAGATCCTATATATGGGTCACTCTCAGCCAAATTTTCACTTTTCACTGCTTTTACTGCTGGGACTCTGTCGGATTGTTGCCCCAACGCCCAAGGTTATCACTTCCAACCTTCAGGTCAACTTTTTCTTTCTCTCGAGTCCTTTCCTCTTTCCTCTAAAGTCTCTATTTTCTTTAGAGTTGTTCTCATGGCTAGAGCCTCTCCTTCTCGAAAAGATCGGTCGGAGAATCCGACTGATGAATCCCAGTCAAGTCCGGATGTGGAGTCCTCTTCACTTTCAAGATTGAATGTCGAACGGCTCCGAGAGCAGTTTTGTATCCCGGAGTAGTTTCAACTTTTCGCCTCTGGGACCGATGGTCGGATGAATAACCCACCTTCGGGTCAGGTGGCCTTCTACGTCGAAGATCTTCGACGGATCTTCGATTTTCGATTTCGAAATTTATCTAAAATATCTTGGATTGTTATGGATTTTGTCTGACTCAGTTGGCACCGAACTCGGTCTGGCTGATAATTAGTTTTGTTTTGCTGTATCGGTTGTTGCCGACCATACCACATCCTTCCCTTTTTCGAGCTTTCTTTGTGCTCCAACCTCATCCAAAGATCCGAGGGTGGTGGTTCTTCAACCCCCGAAAAGGCCTTTCCTTTATTACTAATCTTCCATTGTCCATTCATGGATGGAAAAATCAATTCTTCTTCGCTTTTTCTACCCTTCCTTGGGGTTTTTTTTCTCGTTGGGGTGATCCAAGAATCGGACCCAACGACAACAGCCGAGTAGAGGTCAAGGACCAGGAGGACTTCCATCGGCTGAAAGATATGTCGGTCCCGAAACAGAAAGAGCTTGTAATCGAATAGGCCCTTTATGACGCCGGCCTTAGTTCGGTTCCTCGCCTAAGTATAGTATAGTTAGTCAATTATTTCTAATTTTTCTTTTACTTACTGAATTGTACTGACCTCCATTGTAACTGCAGCCATACAGCAGAGGTTGTGGGTGTCGAATGCCGACATTCGTTTGCACGTTGCCAAGAAGAAAACAGCATCTAAGGTCGGACCTTCGCGACCACCGAAGAGGCATCAAGTACCAGCTCCAGTCGGCATTTCAACATCAGTCATGAAATCCGATGCCCCATCAGCATCGATTTCTGAACCAGTCTTGGCACTGTCAACTCCAACAATGCTCCTTACTGCATCGTCTAAGGAAAGGGCGGCGAGGGGACTATCGAAACAACATCGGTAGTTCCATCACCTGAGGTTCGGACCAAGGCAAGAGAGCCCAAACAATCTGCGGCTGCGCCAGTTGCTCCTTCAATTGGGGTGCAGTCAAGCTCAAGCTTCCCCTCACTTTCAAACGTGGGGCCACCGACAACAGACCGGGGGAAAGCTCTGATGGCATCAGCGGATGATGCAGTATCGGAGGGCCATATGGTGCACTTCGACCTCCAAGTGCCCGTCGATGAATCGGCCCTGGCTAATTCTTTACTGGCCAAGCGATTGTGCCAGGCAACTCTCCTTTCGGCCAATCGAGAGAATCGATGGAAATGGTCGGTGGTCGAAATATTTTCGTCCTTTTATCTGACCATCATCGGGGTAAGTCTCTTTGATAAACTTTCTTTCTTCTTTTTTTTTTATAACCCGACTTATCCTCTGTTTGCAGTTGATCCATGACATATCTAATCTGGAGGTCGGCTACACGAAGTTTGCCGACATCCACAGCATGTGGAAGAATAAAGTGGCAGCCACCGTGCTGAGAAAGCGGCTGCACTTAAACAACTCAAGTCGACAGTGGAGCGGGAAGCCAAACTTCAAGAGGAGGTTTCCCGACTCACTAATGACTTGGCATCCTCGGGGGCCAAACTTACGTCGGCTTGCGGGGCTATTTCGGCTCTTGAATCACAGGTCAAGAGTAAGAAGCATTCTATCCACCGACTTCGATGAGAGCAAGACGGATGCATTGAAGAGCTCGAGGTCGAACATGGACGTCATCAGGCCAGCCTAAAAAGGTTGGCACTGACTGAAGAAGAATTGTCGTCTGCTCGAGCCGATGCTAACTTGACAAAGGCGGAAGCAGAGTCGGCAAGAGAAGCACTGAGTCAGGCAGTCAAGAATTTTTGAGGTTCGAAAGAATTTAAGGAGAAAATCTTCGAAACTGGCTATGCCTCATATTATATCGGGTATGAAGACGACCAAGATGCGATTGAAAAATTATATCCGAACCTCGACTTGAGTAGCATCGTCCTTCCAGAATTAGAAGTCGGAGTTGTTGAAGAAGAAGCCATCCTGACAGAAGAAGAAGCACTGACCGGGCCTGAGATTGTACAAGTTGATGATGCTACTCCCGAGGAAAGGAATGGGGATGATGCTGAAGCTTAGTCGGCATAGTTTCTTTTTGTAATCTGACACTTGTAGTTGGACTTCGGTCTAATTTTGTAACTCTTTTTGATAATGAATGAAAGCATCTTCTTTCAAATTTTGACTCTTGTTTTGCTTGTTGATAATACCTACAATGTCTGCAATGTAGAATAAACATCAAACATTAATTGGTTGCCCAATCATTTGGTAGGACTTGTAAAATATCCGTTAGTCGCATAATCATTTTGACGTACTTAACAAAATTAGGATAACGATTGTAGGTCAAATATCCCATGCCCGACGTTTGGTCGGACTTGTACGTCAAATTATCTGATAATCGATGATAAGCTGAATATCTTTTGACTGACCGTAGCCTAGTCGGTATAATTCTAATCCAACCTTAGTCATTTTGGCATTTTCCATTCCGCTTAGTTGGGACTAAGTCGGTATATTAGTCTTTCGACTATAGTCAACTTGTGCAATAAAAAGTCGATATTGAGAACCGAAGTATAGTCGGTAGTTTAATTTTTGTAGTGAAGTCTGTAGTCGATGTCGGTTATTGCAGGAGAACCAAGATATAATTATCACTGAAGTAGTTGATTCTTCGTGTCTAAGTACAAGAAACAACTCGGCTTTGGAAATAAAAGCCGACATTTAGTCGGTAGTTGATAAAACTTGTCAAAGACTTGTGATTCTGAAATTCTGATTGTATTTCAAATAATGTACATCTCGATGACTTTTATTGATAATACATTTTCAAATTGTCGGCATTCCACGTTCAGAGAATTATCGATTTTTTGAGAGTTTCCAGCTAATATGCACCCGATCTAAGAGTCTCGGATATTCTGTAAGATCCTTCTGAGTTCGGAGATAATTTTTTTTGATCCAAAGGCTTTGATACTTCTGCTTTTCTTAAGACCAAATCTCCTGATCGGAAGACCTTCGGTTTGACTCTTGCATTATAATATCGAGCTATCCTTTGCTGATATATAGCCATCCGAATTTGAGCTTGCTGTCGGAGTTCTGAAAGAAGATCCAAATCAGCTCTCCGACATTCAGAGTTGCTCGATTCATAATATTGTTCGACTCTTGTTGATGGCAATCCGATCTCGAGCGGTATCATTGCTTCTGCTCCATAAGCTAAATTGAAGGAAAATTCTCCTGTCGGTATGTGGATAGTCATCCGATATGTTCATAAGATCGGATATAGCTCTTCCATCCAGAGGTCTTTGGCTTCATTCAGTTGGATTTTCAGTCTATGCAGGATTGTCCGGTTGATTACTTCCACTTCACCATTTGACTGCGGATGACCGATCGATGTGAGTTTGTGTGAAATATGAAATTTTGCATAAAATTCTCTGAAATTTTAGTTATCAAATTATCGATCATTATCGGTCATGATAGTATGTGGCAAACCAAATCTGTAAATGATAAATTTTTGAATGAAGTCTTCCATCTTGCTTTCGGTGATTTGCGTCAGAGGTTCGGCTTCTACCCATTTGATAAAATAGTCGATGGCAATCACTATGAATTTTTTCTGATCAGATGCTGGGAGAAAAGGATCAAATATGTCAATCTTTCATTGTACGAAGGACCATAGTGCTACAATCGATGTCAGCTGACTAGCCGGTTGATGTTGCATATTCGCATACTTTTGACAATATTCACATCTTCGGACGAGTTCAGCTGCATCTTTTTTCATGGTGGGCCAATAATATCCTTGTCACAGGACTTTATAAGCTAGAGACTTGCCCCCCAAGTGATTTTCGCAAATCCCTTCGAGTACTTCTCTAAGTGCATAGTTGGCATCTGTAGGTCCCAAATACTTCAGCAAGGGGAGAGAGAAAGATCTTTTGTATAGATGATCATTTATCATCACATATTGAGAGGCTGTCCATCGGAGTCATTTAGCCTCTGAGGAATCCACTGGAAGGGTCTCATTAGTCAGGTATTGGATGATCAGATCCATCCAGTTCGATTTGATAGTAAGTTGCAATACTTCCTCGACTTTGTCAATGCTCGGCTGCTCAAGACATTCGACAAATGTTCGATCCAGCGAGTTGAAAGCAGTAGTAGCCAGTCGTGAAAGTATGTCGGCCTGAGCATTCTCAATTATGAAGATATAAAAGATCTCGAAATATTTCAAACTCATCGTAATATCTTTTACCTTTTGAAGATACTTCATCATCGTAGGATCTCGGGCTTCAAATTCATCCTTCACCTATCCAGCAATCAGTTGTGAGTCGGTGAAGACCTTCAAACTGTCGATCTCGAGCTCTTTGACTATTTTCAAGCCGGTCAAAAATACTTCATATTCAGCTTGGTTATTTGAGATTTTAAAATTGAATCGAAGGGCATATTCGGTACTACCCCTTCAGAATTTGTGAGTATAAGGCCAACTCCACTATCCTGTGCATTAGATGCTCTATCAATATGCAGCACTCAGGTCGACCCTAGGTCGGGGTCGGAAGTCATATCCTTCTTTATTGTATTGTCATCTGTGTCTTCTGATTTATTGTCGGATATAGTACATTCAGCGACAAAATCAGCTAGGACTTGTGCCTTCATGGATGATCATGGACGATATTGAATGTCGAATTCACCAAGCTTTACTGTCCACTTTGCCATCCGATCTGATGTGTCAGGTCAGTGTAAGATCGCCTTCAGTGGCTGATATGTCAGAACTACAATTGGATGGGTCTGAAAGTACTGACGAAGTCGTTGTGCTGATATAATCAGGACGTAGATCATTTTCTCTGCTCTTGAATATCGAACTTTGACATTATGAAGTACTTTGCTGGTATAGTAGATGGATCGATGAATTCAATTTTCATCCTCCTGGACGAGCACCGAACTGACTGCTTCTGTCGAAGTTGCCAAGTAGAGATACAATATCTCTCCGACTCTTGATTTTGTGAGCAAAGGTGGAGAGGCCAAATATTGTTTCAAGTTCTTGAAGGATTGTCAGCATTCATCCGACCATAAGAAATCCTTCGTCTGCCGCAGAGTTTTGAAGAATGGCAAGTATCTCTCAACCGATCTAGAAATAAATCAGTTGAGCATGGCAATTTTTTCATTGAGTTGCTGTATCTCTTTCTTTGAACTTGGGTGCTTCATATCAATGATGGCTTTGATCTTTTTGGGATTAGCTTCGATCCCTTATTGTGAAACAAAAAATTCAAAAAAAATTTTAGAGGTTACTCCAAATGCACATTTGGTCAGATTTAATTTCATCTAATACCGTCGGAGTGTGCTGAAAGCTTCCTCCAAGTCCCGAACATGATCTGAAATTTGAAAACTCTTCACCAGCATGTCGTCCACATATACTTCTATGTTCTGCCCGATCTGCATCTTGAAGATCTTGTTGACAAGCTATTGATAGGTAGCGTCGGTATTTTTCAGACGGAAAAGTATTACTTTGTAATAGTATATACCTTTGCCGGTCACAAAAGTCATGTGCTCCTCGTCTTCTGGAGCCATACAGATTTGGTTATATCCGACAAAGGCATCTATGAAACTCAGAAGTCGGTGGTCGGAAGTCGCATCGATCAATTGGTCAATCTTTGGTAATGAAAAGCTGTCCTTCAGACAGGCTATATTCAGATCAGTATAGTCGATGTAGATCCTCCACTTTTCATTAGTTTTTCTCACCATTACCATATTGGCAAGCCAATTGGGATATGTAGCTTCTTTGATGAAGTCTGCTGTAAGGAGTTTGTCGACTTCTTCATCAATGATCTTTTATCTTTCAAGAGTAAAAGGCCGTATCTTCTGTCTCACCGGCTTAACATTTGGATTGATGTTAAGTCGGTGAGTAATTATTTTTGAAGGAATCTCGGACATGTCAGTGGCCGACCAAGCAAAAATATCGATATTGGCTCTGAGCAATTTTATTAGTTGTTGCCGCTCTGAGTCAGACAATTATGATCTAATTCGGATCATTTTCTTAGGATCTTCTTTTTTTAATGGGATGGAAACCAGTTGTTCAGTCGGTTCATCTCTCTCCTAATTTTCTCTTTGGTCCAACTTGTCAACAGGCAAAGAGTCTTCAAGTTTATTATTCTGGATGGAGATGAGAAAGCAGCGTCGGACGAGCTGTTGATCTCCACACATCTCTCCGACTCCATATTTTATCAAAAATCAGACTAATAGATGATACGTCGAAACCATTGCTCTCAGAGCATTAAGCACGGATCGTCCGAGTATGACATTATAAGCCGAAGGTATCTGAACTATCATGAACATTATGAAAATAGTGCTCTGTTGTGGTTTGATCCCAGCAATTAAGGAGAGAGAGATTTCTCCTTCCACTGTGACAGCATCTCCTGTGATGCCGACCAATGGTGTTGAGACTCTTCTGAGTCGGTCATTCGGCAATCGCATTCGGAAGAAAGTCAAATAAAATAAAATATCAGTCGAGCTTTCATTATCTATAAATTTTTTTTTACATCATAGTTTGCTTTTATTGCCGAAACAACAACAGCATCATCACAGAGAGTCTAAATTCTTCAAACATCTTCTTTCGAAAAAGTTATTACATTGTCGAGTCATCGTCGCTTTGCTAACTCATCTTCGAAAGTTGCCCCCCTGTCCAGTTGTCTGGAGATCATGTTGATCATCCCTACAATCGGTTGATTATTTACAGCCTCTTCAGATTGCAGTTGAGATCATCGATCAGCAGGAGGTTGAGTCGGTGGATCTCTCTGATATTTGTCGAGGTAGCCTCGTCGAATCAGGACTTCTATCTCATCCCTGAGCTGGATGCGCTGTTCGTTATTGTGACCGTGGTTACGATGAAACCGATAATACTTCTTTCGATCGTGGTTCCTCAACAATATTTTCATCGATGGGGGATGTCGTAGGTATTTCGCTCCTTCAATCTCCATAAGAATCTACGCAGAGGAGCAAAAAGAGGAGTGTAGGAGTCATACCTGTCGTAACTCGATCTTGGACTCCATCATCGTGGTGAAGCTCGCTTATTGGATGGTGGCTGACTTGATTCGATCAGAGCTTTTTCTTTCTTTTGTTTCTTTTTCTTCTGGCCTTTGCCTTCTGTCTGGCACCGGTCAGAAGCTCCTTCATCTGCGTGCATATACTTGTATGCACGCTTTCGAAGTTCGGCATAAGTCTGAGGGAGAGTCTTGTCCAAAGAATATGTAAATCAAAATCCTCTCGGACCTCTTTTCATGGTCGAGATAGCCATATTTTCATTAAGATCTTTGACCTCAAGTATGGCCACATTAAAGCGAGCCACGAAATTTCGAAGTGTTTCAGTCTCTCCTTGTTTAATCGAGAAGAGACTATCAGAAGTTCGCGACGGCCTTCGACTGGTGCTGAAGTGAGCCATGAAAGAATGTTCTAGCTGTCTGAAGGAATATATACTTTTCGACTGAAGCCCAGAGTACCAGGCTCGAGCAGCTTTTCGAAGAGTTGCTGAGAAGTCGATGCATAAAAGGGCGTCGGTTGCCCCCTGAATTGTTATGAGAGCCTTGTAGCTTCTAAAGTGGTCGATCGGACTAGTGGATCCATCGTATGGCTCCACCTGAGGTATCTTGAACTGAGATATAATCGATTGGTCCAAGACATGTTGAGAAAGAGGCTAGGAGGTGTGGAAGTCGTAGTCGTTGGAAGACTTCCGACCCTCTACCTGAAGCTGAGCGAGTTGGTGATTGATCTCTTGGAATTTGCATTCATAGTCATCTAATCATCATTGAGAAACTCTGGGGGTAGAACCACCCGATGAGTTTGAAGGAGATGCGGAGGGCATTCGCGGTCGTTTCTTCTTCTTAATACTGTTGACATGAGAAAGAGTGGAGGAATGCAAGGAAAGGTGAGTGGCATGTCGGGAGTGCCAAAAATGTCATTGTTCGTCTCGATGGAAAAGTCGAGATGGTCGCTCTGAAGAAGGAGACGACGATCACTGTGGATGATGGTGACTGTGCATGGATGGCACCAACTGTGCCACCGGTTGCTCCGTCAGTGGCTGTTGCTGTTGGATTTGTTGCTGTTGAAGGTTTTTATCCACCTCCGTGAGAACATTCATCTGCTGCACAAGTGCAGCGATTGGGACGTCCGTGGTGATCACAGAACGTGAAAAACTAGGCTCTGCTACTGGAGGAGGGGAGGAACATCTTTCGAACGAAAAAAATATCTCGCCGATCTGATTGCAGTCGAATGTTGGGCTCTGATTTTCGTCATGATGAATATTATCTCTCTCTCCTATCTGTCAGTCAATCTGTTGCGGCCAACTCTCCATCGCCTGTCACCGACGTCTGCACTGATCGGATTTGTGTCTGACGGAGACCCTCCGATATTTAAGTTAGAGAGAAAAGTTGGTGAACAGTAGATGTCAATATTCAGAGTAGCAGAGTTCTGGTCAGAAGTGGCTTACCAGCCCTATTTTTCTTACCCCCTTTTATAGACGAGATTCTTGTAACTGTCGGACGTGGTCCTGTGTTTTATGATGCTAAATCATCGGGCCATAATCACATAGTGGGTCATTAATTTTCTAATTATGATGTCGTGATGTGCGGTCGGTAATCATTCATGACGGTTATGGCATATTGAGCAAATTAGTCGACTGTATGTCGGTAGTAGGTACGACTGTTAGTTGATGATTTTGCTGTATTGTCGATCACCGACCATAAGTCGATGATATCTGTTCAATCGATTGATGAAGAGTCGGAGTCGTCAGTTCGGTCGATGCTCCGTCGAAGTTATGCATTCGGTCAGTCGGCTATATTCGGGTCAGAGTCGATGAGTCAGAGTCATACATTCGATCGGTCGGCTATTGCCGAGTCGGAGTCAGGGAGATCAAAGTCGGGGTCGGTGGGTTTACCCCAACAAATGCTTACTATATAGTTATTTATATCAATATTCATTAAAATTGTGATAATAGGTTTTATTGATATCATGTACAATCAATCAATTATTAGTATTGTTACTAAAAAGCTCCAGAGGTGAAATCGGCAATAAACCGAGCTGAAAAGCTGAGAGTTCTACCAACGTAAACCGTGAGCGAAATCTGTAAAAGAAATCCCAAAACTATGAGGTACCCTCTGGTTTAGGATCCTCCAATGCTTAAGTCGGTCGAGATCTTGAGAACAGGAAGTAGAAATGGAGAAGTAAAAAGCAAGAAATGAGAGTTTGTAAGTGGAGAGAAGTAGAGTGAACTCTAAGTGGAGAGAACTCTACTTTCTCAATGAAAATTTTAGTAGAGTCTTGTCTCTATGAGTTCAGACTTAGCTTGGACTTACCTTTCAGAGGGCATCTTGTCTCTTTTTTATAGAGGAAGCTTACTTTGGCCTTAAAAAAAGACTATTAGAAATCTGTTAATTAGACCGTTAAAGATCTGTTAGGCTGTTAGGCCGTTAGAGATCTGTTAGGCTGTTGAATTATTGTAACAGAATGACCAGCTGTACAAAGATCATGGGACTGCCGTCCATGTGGCAAATGAGCTGGAATACAACTGGAAGACGGTTACGACTGAGCTAGATGACAGCTATTAGATAACCATACATAGATATGGCGGCACATCGATAACAGACCGATATGAGATAGCTAACATTAGTAACTATCTGAACTAGGCATCATGCCTTTGGTGTCGATAATCAGGTCGGTCTATAATTGAAGTAAAGTGTGAAAGATCAGCATATAATCGAGGTGAGTGTCCTGCTTACTAGCAGTTTTGGACTAAGTTGACTTAACAGATAATACTGAAAAAATAGATCGATCTTGGGCTGATATCTTCTGATATTGTCATATGCCAGAGGTCAGCATTCTGAGATCTTGGCCTCCTGATGAAGTAGGCCATCTGATGACGTCAGCCTTATGGTGAGCTCAGCCTCCTATTGAGATCGGCAGTCAAGGCTCACATCGGTATACTTGTTAACTCGAGAGCCCCTGAGCATAAGTCCCGAGGATATTAGCTGAGGTGGTAAGATCCCACAATATTTTTTCTCCACTTTTGAGTTCGAAGAGGTCACTTTGGACAAAAGAAGTAGTCCAAAAAAAAAGTTCTCAGCTTGTCTGAGGTGGAGAGTCTATGTCATTTGGTTCTTCAAATGAACCATTGCATCCTTCCACTTGAGCTCGAAGTGGGCAGGTTAGATCTCCTGTATATCTGATAGAATTTCAATCTTTGGTGTCTCATTTTATATGGTTCAATATTTTTTTGATGAGATTTATTCTGGAGATTGGATATCTCACTTTTCATTTTGGTTATGTCGGGACTTTGGTCCAATCGAGACTTCAAATTTTTGATGAGATCCAATCCAGAGATCGGATATCTCACTTTTGATCTTGATTCTTTTGTGACTTTGGTCCAATGAGAACTTCAGATTTTTGTGAGGTCCAATCCGAAGATCGGATATCTCACTTTTGATCTTGATCCTTTCGAGACTTAAGCTCGATCCGAAGATCGATTTTTTTTTTTAATCCATTCGAACTTAAGCTCGATCCAAAGATCGACTTTTCATCTTGGTCCATCCAGACTTAAGCTCAATCCGAAGATCAGTTTTTCATCTTGGTCTATCCGAACTTAAGCTTGATCCATCCGGACTTAAGTTCGATCTGGAGATCGACTTTTCATCTTGGTCCATTCAGACTTAAACTCAATTCGAAGATTAGATTTTTATCTTGGTTCATTCGGACTTAAGTTCGATCCGAAGATTGACTTTTCATCTTTGTCTATCCAGACTTAAGCTCGACTCGGAGATCGATTTTTCATCTTGATCCATCCAAACCTAAGTCTGATCCATCCGGACTTAAGCTCGATCCGAAGATCGACTTTTTATGTTGGTCCATCCGAACTTAAGCTCGATCTAGAGATCGGTATTTTGGTCCTCAAAGATTTTGGCCCATTCAGGGCTTTAAATCGATTCGAAGATTAGATTTTTGGTCCATCGGGACTTGTCTTGATTCAGAGATCAAGTTTTTGATGAGGTCGGCCTCCTGATGAGGATGGCTTCCTAATAAGGTCAACTTTCTGATATGAGGTTATTCTATCTCGATTGAAATTTTTGTGGCCTTAACGTGGCATTTCCGACCTCGGCTCAGAATTTTTATGGCCTCATCGTGGCTTTTTCGACTTCGTTTGGTCAGATTTCATCGATTGGATGAAGAAAGATTCTTTAATAGAAACTTTGACTGAAATATTATCTTTATTAGGATAAAAATTGAATTCTTTATTAAAAAGATCTTATTAATAATATATTCTGAGATTTTCATCATTCTATATTTTTAGGATGGTCGTACCATTCAAATTTTCAATCCGATAAGCTCATGGGTGAATTACTTCGGTAATCCGATATGGCTCTTCTTAGTTCGGAGCGAGTTTTTCTTATTATGTTGGATGAAGAAAGATTCTTTAATAGAAACTTTGACTAAAATATTATCTTTATTAGGATAAAAATTAAATTCTTTATTAAAAAGATCTTATTAATAATATATTCTGAGATTTTCATCATTCTACATCTTTAGGATGGTCGTACCATTCAAATTTTCAATCCGATAAGCTCCTAGGTGAATTACTTCAATAATCTGATATGGCTCTTCTTAGTTCGGAGTGAGTTTTTCTTATTATGTTGGCTTTGAGACCTCAGCTCGTTGAAGAATTAGATTACCTTTATAAAAAATTTTAGGCTATTTGGTTAGTCCGATCTCAGATATACTTATCAAGTTGACCTCGGCATATCAGTGCCTCAATTTCATCTTTTAATTATCGGCATTCCTCAGTATCATGGTCGTGGTCCCGATGGTAACGATAGTATTTTTTTTTTTGATGGAGCCCTTAAAGGATTAGATCGGTAAAGATATCCCTGGCCCTCGATCTCTATCAGTATCTGAGTTCGAGGGACAGACAATGAAGTGTATGAATCAAATCGTCGAGGTGGGCTTCTGAACTTTGGATTTTTACGAGGTCGATCACTATTATTTTGATGCTTTCTGTAGTCTTCTTTTCGAGGTCACTTTTTCCACCCTTTTTCGTCTGAAGGAGTATGCTTTTTTCTTCTTTAACCCTGTACATACTTCTGTACTCAGATGAGCATTTGCTCATAATTATCCAGATAGTTCTTGTAGAGATAAGACTAGGTGGTTACTCCTAAGTTCTTGCTTCAAAGCTGCCATAGTAACAAACTCATTGAAGTTTTTGACTTTCAGAGTAGCTGCATTAAAGCATGCAATATAATCTTACAGAGATTCACGTTCCTATTGCTTCATAGTAAAAAGACTGTTGGTATTTTTCAGATGAACCCTGTTGTTGTCATAATAAATGATGAACAATTTGGCTAACTATTCAAAAGAAGAAATAGATCCTGACTGAAGGCCAGAAAATTAGATTCTTACAGATTTTTTGTGGGTGATGGAGAAGGTGATACAAAGTAGGGCATCAGACACTCCTTACAGTCTTATGATAGCTCTAAAACCTTCCAAATGATCCAAAAGATTAGTGGAGCCGTCGAATGACTCCATAATAGGTATCTTGAATCGAATAGGAACCGATTCATTAAGGATCTGTCGAGAGAAGAGAGATTGCAAGCTGAAATCTCTCCCATCCTGTGAATTGTCGATTTGAATCTCCATCAATTTCTTCTCAAGATCTTGGATCTTTCATCCAAAATCTTCTTCCAAATTTATCTTTCTGCTTGGAGTAAATGATTCTGCCCTCTAGGATTGATCAGTGAGATCCAGAGCATGATTGTGGGAAAGATTCTGAGGGGCTGGTTGCTAGGAATGGTGAAATTAAACTACTTGAGGAGTTGGTTCTCGCTGCTGCTGCTCAATGGTATGCTGAAGCTGTTGTACCATAGCAGTGAGGGCTTGAACTTGCTGGACAAAGAGACTAAATTGCGGAGGATCGTTGGTAACTGGTGGTTGGGTGACTTCTTGAGCCTCCCTAAGAGAAGATGAGGCAGGCGGAGGATGAAGCAATACTTTCTTGTTCATCATTTTTTACTAAAAATTGTTAAATGTCCTTCCTCTAGCACCAATCTGTTGCTACAAGGCTTCGGAGATGAGGTCGGCAATAAATCGAACTGGAGAGCTAAGAGTTGTCCTGACATAAATCACAAGAGAAACCTACAAAAGAAGTCCCAAAACTATGTGGTACTCTCCGATTTAAGACCCTCCGATACTTAAGTCAGCTGGGGTCTTGAGAACAGCTAGTGAAAATAGAAAAGTAGAAAGCAAGAAATGAGAGTTTGTTAGTGGAGATAAGTAGAATGAACCCTAAGTGGAGAGAACTCTGATTCCTGATTAGTGAGAATTTAAGCAGAGTCTTGTCTCTGTGAGTTCAAACTTTACTTGAACTTACCTTTCGGATAGCACTTTGTCTCCTTTTTATAGAGAGAGCTTGCTTAAGCTTTAAGAAAAGGCTGTTAGAGATCTATTAGGCCATTAGAGATCTATTAAGCTGTTAGGCCGTTAAAGATCTATTAGGTCGTTAGAGATCTGTTAAGCCGTTAGATTGTTGTAACAGAATGGCTAGCTGTGCAAAGATCGTAGGGTGGTCGTCCACGTGGCAAATGAGCTAGAATACAACTGGAAGACGGTTATGGCTGAGCTGGATGACAGCTGTCAGATAATTGTACATAAATATGGCAGTACATCGATAACAGGCTGATGTGAGAGCTAAAATCACTAACTATCTGAACTAGACATCATGTCTTTGGTATCGATAATCAGGTCGGTCTACAAAGGTGTGGGAGATCGGCATATAACCAAGGTGAGTGTCCTGCTTACTAGCAGTTCTGGACTAAGTTGACTTAGCTGCTAATACTGAGAAAATAGGTCGGTCTTGGATCGATGTCTCCTGATATTGTCATATGTCAGAAATCAGTATTCTAATAATCTTAACCTCCTAATAAGGTCGGCCATCCGATAACATCGGCCTTATGATGAGGTCGGCAGTTAAGGCTCACATCGATATACTTGTCAACTCAAGAGCTCCTAAGCATGAGTTCCGAGGATATTGGTTGAGGTGGTAAGATTTCACAACAAATATAAATTTTATCAAAAATTTTTTATAAATTTTTAGAACATGAATATCTTATGGTGTGCGTGTTGCACCGTAAGATGTGGTGCATCTTTGGATGCAGTTCATCATAGAACGGATGGTGGTGCACGAGTACACGACATGCATCGCATATTGTTTGATGGCCGTTCAATCTACAATGGGATCCATATAGGTGCTTTCGTGGCTTACTTTTTATCATAATTTTGACTGTTGCTATAAGCCTCTCTTTATTTTTTTTTTCTTTGTTTTTTTTTTTTTTTTTTTTTTTTGTTGAAGTGCGATTTAATACTTTAGCCTGAGAAAATGCTGTGGTTTAATTTTTTTCTTCTTTCCTGTCCTCCACTCGTTTCTTTTTGCTTTATTAGCATCGTGACAACTACTACGAAGCAAATAAATGTAATATTCTAATATAAAAGTAGCTATGCGTGTGATAGTTTCGTTATTTTACAGTGAAATATGCAAATTTTTAATTCAATAGATAGGAGACCACCTCCAGGGATCCTTTTGATCAGACAAAATTTTGCATGTAGAAGTTGATAAAAAATTTAACTCCATTTTTTTATTTTTGTAAAAATCCACCGGTAAGCAAGAGTCCGTTTTATTGGTCTAATTTGCTCCTGCCTGCACGTAGTAACTGGAACCAGGTATCGAGCACTGATGTCTCATGACCTCCATGGATGCTGATATATTGTTATTCGTATTATTGAAAGGCATGTTGTTGGCCCTCTGGGTTGAGCCAATCAAGGTCTCAAGGCCTTTTCATATGCAACATACGTTAATGCCTAGTCAAGGGAAAAGCAAAAGAGGATGAAAAAGAAGAAAAAGAAAATTTGGCAATAGTTTAAAGATATTTGCGAAAACATAAATTGAGCAGGAAATTTCAAATAAATATCATCATCAATTCCAGATGATCTGAGAAGGATTCAAACCAGCGATCTTTTGGAAAGGACACCATCGAACCAACCACACAACAATTGGTTGGTTGAGTTTAAAGTACAATATTTCTATTCGGAACAGAGCAAGAAAGTGATGGGATGGAGGAATATGCTATGCCCGATTGTCTCAGATTCCTCTGCACTGGCTTAAATTGTCAACCAGATCATTTGCAGATTTAGGGTACGTTTGGTTACATTTTTTTTATTTTTTATTTTTAATTTTTAAAAAAATATTTTTTTTAATTTTTATTATTAAATAAAAATAAAAAATAAAAATATATTGATAATAGTTGCTATAAGCAAAAATAATATTTGAGAACGACACGAAGAGTTCGACGAAGAAGAAGGATTCAAAAAGAAAGGAAAAAAATGATGAGGAGGTGAAGAGCTCGACGAAGAAGAAGGATTCAGATTTTTTATTTTTTGATTGATGTTTTAGATGTGCGAAAGTAAAAAAATAAATAAAAAAATAAATTTAAAAAATAAAAAAATATATATTTTTTATTTTACATATAAAATATTTTTTTAATTTTTTAATTTTAATTTTTTATTTTTTATAATATTATCAAATATTATTTTTTAATTTTTATTTTTTAAAAATCAAAAAATAAAAAAATATATATTTTTTAATGACTAATCAAATGTACTTTTAGATTATGAACATAGGCCTGCGTGCACTACGTTACGAGAAGGAAAGCGAGGGTGGAGCAGGGATGGAAAACATAAAATAAAAGTAAGTTCTGATGTTAAATCATACTTCAAATTCAGTGCAGGGCTGAAAACAGTTCAGTCAGTTCGATTTTAAATGATCTTTTCAAATTGAACCGATATTTTGATTTAAAAAAATTTTAAAATTAAATATTTAATTAAATATAATTAATTTTTTTAATTTAATTTTGTATTACATCGATTTGTTCATATAATTTTTTTCAGTATTTGAACGGTTTGAATGATTTTTTAATTTTAATAGATTAATCAATCAAAATAGGATCAAATTAATATTTTAAATTTTAAATTTATATAAAATATATAATTTAATTTTAAATACATATATAACATAAATGTATATATAAATATACAAATATGTAACATAAGTGTACATATAAATATATAAAACGACAGTAATTTAAATTCGATTTGCTGGATCGACTCAATTTTAAGAGATCATATAAATCAATAAATCAATAATTAAATTAAAATATTAATTTTTTTTATTTTATTCAATCGAACCGAATCGGTTAAACTATAAAATCATTATATTTGGTTTAGTTCGGATCGGATTGGATGATTTAAATGATTTAATTGGAATTTTTAACACCCGTAAAAAAACATCAAGCGCTTAAAAAAATATGCCAACCCTACAATGCAGTAGATGGCCCACCACAAGTTCTTTTCCTTGGTCCATCAATTGCATCAAATTTTTCAAACCTTTATCCTAATTAGTTTGTAATTGCATGTTGACATTTTCATCGTCCAATTGAGCGCCAGGAAAAATTATTTAAAAAATCAAAAAATCTAAAATTCCAACACGAAAGATCTAGATGCCTTCCTGTCAAAGCAAATTAATAAAAAAACGAAGCAAAAACTTAATTCACGTGACCAATCCTAACAATCCTCCAACGATTGGTGAGCCAAAATGTGGTCGATGATGGACCATAGGCTACCTGTTTGGTTTGCTTTGCTTTGGGGCCCAGCCAAGGAGTACGCGCATATCTCCTCCCCTCGAACTCAACCACCTTTCACACCATCATGCGTGTGCCGAGATTATTGCCCTTGTCCTCTAAGTCCAAAAGATCTATGGGTTAGCTTTTGTCGGAGCTGAAGAATGAGATGAGCCACACGGGCAAAACGACGCGCTCGCCTCAACCGGCGTTTGGCTAGAATTGCTTCTGAAACTTTCTCGACAGCATCGTTTCGGATCACCAGGACCCGGGCTTCAATACTTCCATGGAAAAAGTTTTGCTTAAGCTCGTGTCCGTGCAAGTAGAAAAAGTCCAGATTTATACAGCAAACTTTTTGTCTCCACATGTATCAGACGTGGTGTCAACATTAGAGAAGTGTCGATGGTTTATGCGTTCATGGCAACCATCGATTACAAGTGAAAGCAATGAGTGTGTTTGATAGGTGAACGACACCTTCCCGTTAAAACATGAGCTCCAGGCCTCCCGCCCCCTTCATAAATGTGCTCCACACAAAATGAAAGCCGACTCGCATATGATAATGAAGGCATCAGTGAAATCTCAAAATTTCCGTGCAGCAACGCCAGGCACTTGACATTGGAAACGAAATAGGTCGACGAAATATGCTGAAACTGGAAATCATCGCCATCATAAAGATGTAACCGGAAATGACATCGTAATTAGCAAACATTTATTTCACATTCTTAATGGTCCTCGTGATAACAATACAGATGCACATGCACAATCCAAGCCCAGCAGCAGCCATTCTTACTGTAAAACATCCGGAAGGACCAGCTCTTAAAATAACTAACATAGAATCATAAACATCAGATTGACTTAAGCATCAGCTGCCTTTTCAACTGGTACAGGCTCAGCATTTTGTGGCACCATCTTCACTTTCTTCGCTTCATAATCCTTTACGGCAGCCTTGATAGCATCTTCAGCGAGCATGCTGCAGTGGAGCTTCACTGGGGGAAGTGAAAGATGCTTTGCAATTTCTCTGCAACACAGAGACAGTACATGTAAGAGAAGGTGCAACGTTAACCAATAAAAAAGAACTTTAACTTTGTAATGGTCCACATCATCTCAAACAAAATCTTCTGGTAAATAAGTTGAAATTATTGAATGCAATACTCTGTTTTCCCTCCTACCATGATGTCTGACACCAGCCCACAATGCGTATGGCATGGTCATCAATAGACGGGCACTATAAAAATACAAGCCACAACACGCAAGTCTCAAAATAATGCATTCCTAACGTTATACCGAACAACTATACCATAATTTGATTTCTCATTCTCTTCCGTATACTTCCTTTCTTGTAATCTTGTTCCTTAATAAATTTGGGTGGATTCTTTTCCTCCCTTTTCATCAAAAAAAAAAAAAAAATGGTACAAGTGTATGATAGTAGCATCTCAGCTTAAGCTTCTAGTGGTAGACAGCCGATTTGATTTTGTTGTTCTTTATGGTGGCTTCTACATTTTCAAACTTAGAGCAGCAGACAAAATGTTGAAAGAGGATGGACAATACAACATCAATCCTAGTGCCTTTAAATTCAACTATGAAAGCATCTAACATGATACCCCAGGACTGATGCTACCTTGCTTCCCAAGAAGCTCATGAGATAGTGCATTGGTCAAAAAAATTGACATGCACGGCCACCGCATATCATGTGAAATGCCATCTTCACAAAAAAAAAAAAAATGCACAATACTAAGGCCAAAAGACATTTAAGACTTGCTCACAAATAACATTTTCTCCTTTCCAACAATCTTGTACTAGTCCCATAAAAACAAAAGCAATCATTTAAGGTGACTAATAAGGATCTAGACAAAGTAGTAAATAAGGTCATAAAAGTCCTCTTTTTTTTGGGTCCATCTCTTTCCTCAAAAAGAAATTAGTTGTGTTCACAGGGCAAACAAATAATTCTTCTTTAATTTATACTGCAACAAAACAGTGGCATCTATCCCATCCTCCAACATCCTAAGATGTTCTACAGCATTTTGATATAAGATATCAATTGTTTTAACTTGTTGCTACAATGGTGGAGGGAAAAATAATGGCCGAAGTATAAAACTGAACACCATGTGATATTATCCATCAAGCTAACAAATAATGATACAAATAAGGACTCATCTATGATTAAATACCTTCTGACTATAAGTACTCTCCATTTAACATTAAACGAGTGTTTGGTTCGTGATCGAAATCGGAATAGTTTAGAATCGGAATCGAAATCGAAAGGGCCAAATCCCCCGAAGCACTTGGTTCGTGACCGGAATCAGAATCAGAATTTGGATGAAAATTTGAATCCATAGAGGAGAGTAGGGATTGATGAGGTGCTTGGTTAGAGGCAATTGAGGTCTAGAATGAGAATCGGAATGGGTGACTCCCATTCCAGCCGCTTAGTTGGGGAGAGTCCCATTCCAATTTTCATTCCAGAGAGGAATGGGAATCGCCTAATTCCCCCGTAACTAAATCCAAACTCTCCCCAGCGGAGTCAAAATCTCATTCCACCGGAATGAGATAAAATTTTAAAAAAAAATACCTATCGCCCATCCAACTCTCATAGCCCGAGCTTCGTCTCGATGACTCGGCCGACACCCCCATGCTCAAACTCGCCGGCATCACCCAGGGGCTCCGAGCTAAAGCTTCGATAGAGCGAAAATGATAGCTAACGGTGGGAAGAGAGGAGGCGGAATTGGCGATGAGGCCTCTGTAGGTGGCAGACATGGCGACGGCGGAGGAGAGCTCAAGGAGAGGAGAGAGATGTGGGAGGCAAGGGGAGCAAAGAACAGCGATGAGGCCTTTAGAGGCAGCGATGAGTCCTCGGAGGCTGCAAACATGGCGGAGACAGAGAGACACACGGGTGTTGAAACCGCAAGGACAAAGTCGTGCAAAGGACACTTCTTGAAGACAAAAACCCAGCCGCCATCGAGGCCGAAGCATTGGTCGTACAGAACTCGTCGACTGCGATGAGGGAACCAAAGGCCTTGGAGACGGATTTGAGGCTAAGGACCTCGGAAGGGCAAGGCGGCAGAAGATCTTGTGGAGGAGCTCCAATGGAAAGAGGCAGAGCCCCATAGCGATCGATGTCAAGCCGCGATTGCCGTCCATCGAATTCCTTTGGCCACATTTGGGGACGATCGGCTCAGGGGGTTTAGGGAGGGTTGATAGTGGGTTTCTTTGTTTAGATTTTAGCCGTTTATCACACACACACACAGAGATTATATATATATACATACATACATATGTATGCATATATATATGTATGTATGTATGTATGTATAGATATACATATATATACATACATATATATATATATATATATATATATATATATATATACATATAAATATATACATCTATATACATACATCTATATACATACATACATCATATACATATATATACATATATATACATATACATATATATATGTTCATTAGTTCCTATTTTCTTAATATAGCTTTAATGAAAAAAATCTTAAAAAAAAAAAGGCTGATTGCCCAATTAGAAAAAGCTGATTGTCCAATTAAAAAGATCGTTTGTCCGATAAGGCCGCTGGGTCAACTGAGCTTATCCTATTGGTGTTCTTAATTTGATTAAATACTAACATGTCAAAATATATAGGGTCTTTTGCCTTGCTCAAGTAAATTTTATGTAACAGCATAACCCCATAATTATTATTATTATGTTAACTCTTACTTAATATCAATTTTTAAAATAATTGATTTTTGAAGATTTTAGTTAAAAATAAAAATAAAAATTTGAGTTGACTTCGATTCCTATCTTTTATATGAACCAAATAACAACAATGAGAATTATCCATTCCAATTTCGATCACAAACCAAACGCTTCGAGAGATTTGGCCATTCCGATTCCAATTCCATTCCAATTCTCATTCCGATTCCGATTCCGATTACGAACCAAGCACCCTCTGTGTTCTATGTAAATTAGGCCATTCTCATTCCACCCCGGAATCAAAATCAAAATAGGACTCCTCCCAACCAAATAATTGGAATGGAAGTCATCCATTCTCATTCTGATTCCAGACCCCCACTCCCCCCAACCAAGCACCAAGGCAAAATTAACCTTTCTAATAGAAGAAAGTATCTCCACCTACGTAAGGAAACAAAATGTCCAGACCATTGTCACGCCATAGTATTAAGCATTTCAAAATTTTAACTACATGCAGCTCCTTAATGCATTAGCAGCTTGTTGTATGGGATCAACAGTCCCAATAATTTTCGGACCAAAACAGTATTGCTACTGCAACAACAAGAGGAGATTTAAGGGATGCAAGGCCAGGGTAAATAAACATCCAACAGCACAATATACGTAGAGTAGCTATCTGTAATCTAATTATATATGTTGTAATAGTGGAAGGAAGGACTCCTTTTGTCATACTCTCTTCCCTCCACAAAAAATGTATATGATAAATTACTACCTACAAGCACCAACATATTGCTCCTATAACAGTCAATTTTTGATCATCGGTAACTTTTTGAGATGTACTAGTGTGTAAATGAGTTAATCCTGATGAGTGTGAATTCCAGGCATGCATTCATTTCTTGATGGCACCAGCCCATCCCATCAGTACCATACCATTCCAAAAAGAGAACAATACACAAAACACCCCCAAGGCATTGATTCTCTTACAGACCAAGACCTCCCAACAATCATAGTTGGTATGTTAGGATGGACAAGATAGTTGCATCCAGTTGCATCCCGACACTTCAGATGGCCTAGCATCTGGGGACAATTTTTTTCTTTTTTAATTTTTCCTTGTCATTCCTGTTCTTGGTGGTCAGCTCAACCTGTTCCAGTCTATCTTGACCCAGCCCAATACTGGACCAACACAAGAACAGACCAAGATACATATTCATACCAGTATTTATATCCTTAGTTCTATGTCTTTATACATGAATAATATCCAACATTCTGCTAAAATCAAAATTTGATCATGACAACAATCTTTCAATCTGAAAAGATATATATTTACAGCTCCAACCCACCATACTAGCTAGCATCTTTCTAGTTAAGATTTAAACTTCCACCAGCGCATGAATCCATTCTGAGCACTAACAAAAATAAAATAAAATAAAAGATTCAAGCAACACAATATAACAAATTGAAGGAAAACCACACCATAAAATCAACAAAAGCATATAGGGCATAAGAAAAAGGAGGCCAGGGAACAAAAAGCAAAGTGAAAAAATTTATATTATATATATATATATATAATATATATAAAAAAAAAATATATATATATATATATATATATATAACATAAGAAACAACATAGAAAGAACACAATTACTTACGTGTTCTTGATGGATAGAACTTCCTCCATTTGTTTCCCTTTCACCCATTCAGTAGCTGCAACAAAGTAAAATCAGACACAGTAAGTAACACTAATTTATCTAATGAAGATAACCAAAGGTAACATGGTTAAACACTTAAACGTAAACTTCCTACATCAGGAGTAACACTCTACGTAAAATAATGTTGCCATACTTTCAGAAAAGAAATGTTTCAGTGAGGTTTTAAGCTAATAATAAATAATGCCACAAGTGATCTTACAGAAAAATTTAAGATAATGCAAATGACCAGTGCAGCCAGCACAAAGAATATGCTGAAAAGCATAAAGAGATAAACATTCTATACAGATTGCTAATTACATCGCATCAAACCTAGTCTGACAACATAATATCACAATCCACAATCAAGCAGAAGGAAGCACTAGTGAACAGCAACTTGTAAACACGGTAATAGTTCGATTAGAATCTAACTAAGCAAGTTATTTTGGTGTTATTTTAGCTTGCAGGTTCCAATGTTGGAAAGATGCACTATAAATCCTAAAAATTCTGTTTATTATGGATTTTATTGTTTTTTCTTCAACAAATACTGAAATTCAGCCGGTCATTTCTTAGATTTTTCAAATATCAGTAATCAGAAACATCAAAGGACCGAATTCAAACTTATTTTCTGATATCAAAACTTACACTCTTTATATACAACAGGATATAGTCATAAAATCAACAGTATTTTCCATTGTACTACTACTGAACAGCATCAAATTCCAAAAATCACAATTCCCACAAAACTTCGGGTCAATCAAAATTCTACTTTAGGATTGATTAGGGGAAAAAACAACTTTTGCAGGAAAAGAAAGACATTAATCAGAGAAACAATTAAAGCCGAGAATCAATCAACCAATCAAAATAATAATTTTGAGCAACAAGGAACCGACCAACGGAGGAGGAGGCGATGGCGGAGCCGCATCCGAAGGTCTTGAAGCAGGCGTCCACGATCTTGCCGGACTCCCCGTCGACCTTGATCTGGAGCTTCATCACGTCGCCGCAGGCCGGCGCGCCCACCAGCCCCGTCCCCACGGTCGGGTCGTTCTTATCGAAGGACCCCACGTTCCGGGGATTGTTGTAGTGGTCCACCACCCTCTCGTGGTACCACCGCGCTGCCATCGCCGCAGCAGCACCGCCAGCGGCCGCCGCAGGGGCTGGGGCGCGATGCCCTAACCCTAGCAACCTCTTCGCTCCAACCCTAAGCATCGCGATTCCCTTTCTCCGTCCCTGATATCTCCCGTTTAATTCTTTCCGAGACTATTGGAGAGAGCGAGAAGAATAATAAAGGCTCGAATCAAGACAAAGAAGGAGGGGATAGAACGAGATAAGAGAAGGGGAAGAAAAGACGGTGCGAAAGGAGGGGAGTAATTCGCTGCGTAGAATATAACACAGGATGTACAATTGGGGAACCTCCAACAAACACGTAACCAAAATTGATTGTCTAATGTTAGAGTTTCTTCGTTTATTGTTGACGTGTCAGCGGCAGGTTGACTTCCGGGATTGTGGTGCCTTTGAGCTGATCTGATTTGGAGACGATGGAGGCGGTTCGATTGAGACGTGACAGAGATTTCTCGAAGACAATGGAATCTGATGAAGGTTGATTTTTTTTTTTTTTTTGGACGGTCTTGATCAGAATAGATGCTTTGGATTTTGATTTAAAGAAAACTTTATTCTAAAAAAATATAAAATGTTTTTAAGGGATTATTATTAAAATATAATAAAAATCAAAGATTAAAGTTTTCTCTTGTAAATCAATATTTTTTCAAAAATTATGATTTTAAGAAAAAAATATAAAAATCTAAGATGTTCAAAATAACTTAATCATGTCTTAATTATTTTTTAATAAATTTCTTCATAATTTGCTACTTTAATATGAAATAATTTTATTTTATTTTTTTTTATTACTATTTTTTTTATTTTCTCCGTTAGTAAAAAGTGCCAATATCATAGATTAATAAAAAATTGATTGACAATTAAAAAAAATATACTTATTTATTGTTAGGATAAACCGATCGACCCTCATAAACCAACTGATCTCCAACGCAGACCGACCGACATCCGACTCTGGCCCGACAAACAGACATAACTCAAGTCAACCGATTATCAACTCAGATCAACCGACTACCGACTTCGACTCAACAACAGCCGACCGACCGGATATACAACCCCGACTCTACATCGACTGAATATGCGATTCCGACTCTTCATCGACCGACAGAGCGAACCGCACCGACTTACTGCCGGCTGACCGACTAATGATTCGACTACTACCGATCGATAGCGGATGACTTAGACCATCGGTATAACAGAACTACTAGCCGACGATCGCTTATGGATTCTACCGACATATGGTCGGTTCTACCGACATAACCGTCACGAATGGTTATCGACTATATCGTAGCTATTAAGGGGAGATAACGCTCCACTAATTCTATATTTATGATCTGACAATTTAGCACCATAAAAAATGAGACCACATGCTCGACGGTTACACCAGAATCACCTATAAAAAGGAAAGGTAAGTGAACAGTACGGGTAAGCCAACTTTGGGCCAAAGCTCTACTACTTCATACAATCAAAGTTACTGTTCACCAACTTCCTCTGATTTAAGCATCGGAGAGTCCTCGCCGGACACCGATCCGATCTGTGTGGATGCGGTCTTGCAGGTGTTCGTTCCCGACGACAGGTGACGGGTAGTTGGCCGCAACAGATTGGCGTGCCAGGAAGGGGGAAGATCATATCACCATGGTGAAAACCAGAGCCCAACACTCGGCTGCAACCGGATCAGCGAGGTACTCTTTCCATCAGGAAGAGATTCCTCTCCCTCCTCCAGTAGCAGAGCTTAGTTTCTTACGTCCCGTAATCACAACGGACGTTTAGATCGCTGTACTTGTGCAGCAAATAAATATTCTCACAGAGGCGGTCAAAAGCCTCCAGTAACAGTAAATCCAGCAGCAACAGCCACCGACGGACCCACCGGTGGCACAGTCAGTGCCGTCCAGGCACAGTCAGTGCCGTCCAGACACACCACCGTCATCCACGACGATACCATCTCCTTCTCCAGAGCGACCGTCTCGATTTTTCCATCGAGGTGAACAATGATATTCTCGACACTCTCGACATGCCACTCATCATTCGTAGCATTCCTCTTCTTCCCATCTCGACCGCATTAGGAAAGAAAAATGACCGCGGACACCTTCTGCTTCTCCTTCAAGCTCATCGGAGGGTTCTACCCCTAGAGTTTCTCAACAGCATCGGTTCGATGAGTATGAGCGCAAGCTTCAAGAAATCAACCGCCTACTCACCCAACTTTAGGTGGAAGGTCGGAAGTCCTCCAATGACTACGACTTTCACACCATCCAACCTCTCTTTCGATGCATCTTGGACGAACCGATTCTATCTCGGTTCAAGATGCCGCAAGTAGAGCCATATGATAGTTCCACCGATCCGATTGACTATCTCGAGAGCTACAAGGCTCTCATGACAATTTAGAGGGCAACCGATGCCCTCTTGTGTATCGATTTTTCGACAATAATTTGGAAAGCTGCTTGAGCCTGATACTCCGGGCTTCAGTCGAAAAGCATATACTCCTTTGGACAGCTAGAACATTCTTTCGTGGCTTACTTCAGCACCAGTCGAAAGCCGCCACGAACCTCCGACAGTCTCTTGTTGATCAAATAAGGAGAGACTGAGACACTTCGGGATTTCGTGGCTCGTTTTAATGCGGCCACGCTTGAGGTCAAAGATCTCAATGAAAATACGGCTATCTCAACCATGAAAAGAGCTTTTGAGGATCTCGATTCACGTATTCACTAGACAAGACTCTCCCTCAGATGTATGCTAAACTCTTGGAGTGCGCATACAAGTACATGCGCGCGGATGAAGGAGCCTCTGACCGATGCCAAACCGAAAGCAAAGGTCAGGAGAAGAAGCAGAAGAAGAGTGAGACTCAGGCCGAATCAAGTAGGCCCCCGACTAATAAGCGAGCCTCACCACGACGATGGAGTCCAAGGCCAATGTATAACAGGTATGACTCCTATATCCCTCTTTCTGCTCCTCGTGCACAGATCCTCATAGAGATCGAAGGGGTGGAATATCTACGGCACCCTTCACCGATGAAAATAAGGAACCACGATCGAAGGAAGTATTGCCGATTTTACCGTGACCACAACCATGATACCAAATAATGCATCCAGCTCAGGGATGAAATAGAGGCCCTGATACGATAGGCTACCTCGGGAAGTATCGGAGGGACCGCCAACTCAACCTCCAGCCGACTGAGGAAGCTGTAAATAATCAACCAACTGCGGGAGTCATCAATATGATCTCCAGATGACTGAACTGAGGGATAACTTTCGAAGAAGAGTTGACGAAATGACAACAACTCAATGTAATAATTTTTTCGGAAGAAGATGTTTGGAGAATTCAAACTCCTCACGATGATGCTGTTGTTGTTTCGACAATTAGCTAATAAAAGCACGATGAATGTTTTATTCTACTCGACTTCCTTCCGAATGTAACTACTCAGAGAATCAACTACTTTAGTGTCGACTATATTTTGGTCCTCTTGCAAAAACCGACGTCCCAATTATGATTTTAAAGCAACATCAAGTATGCAGGCTTTCACTGTAAAAGTCAGAGGATCGACTATCTTGACACCGAATATACTTCGACTTTCACTATAAAAGTCAGAAGATCGACCATCTCGACACCGAATATACTTCGGCTTTCACTGTAAAAGTTAGAGGACCGACTATCTCGACACTGACTACATTCCGATTTTCTTGCAGAACTGACTTATCGACTGTAACTGGAGGCCAGCACCGACGACATAGATTTTCTCCATAAAAATCGTGCTGTCCTCATAGTCAGCTCTCCATTGAAGTAGCTGGCTAATTTGTCAACTTAGTATCAACTAAGAAAGGCAAAATGCCAAGATGACCAAGGTCGGATTAGAACTATACCAACATAACCACGGCCAGTCGAAGGATATTCGGCTTGCCACTGATTATCAAACAATACGATGAATAAATCCGATCAAGCTTCGGATATTGAATATTTGATTTACCATCATTATCCTAACTAAATACGTCGAAAACTGTGCGACTAGCAGATTCTACAAAATCTATGAAATGGTCGGATCTATGATCTACATTCAGAGATTATTCTACAAACAGACATTGCAGACTCGACGATACAGAGAAGCATTTCAGAACAAAAATACTTCTTTCCTTATCAAAAAAAAGATTACAAAATTAGACGAAGTCCGATTACATCTTTCTTTATAAAAAGAGAAAACAAAAACACCGACTAATCTTCGTCGCCACCCTTTGTTCCACTGAAGAATCGGCAAGCCCACCTTGAATCGACTTCTCCGACAAACTCCACCTTACAACTCGGGGGATGATACGACTCGAGTTGAGCTGATTAACCGACCACATTGCTTGACCAACCATATCAGCAGTTGACCCACTCGTACGGGAATAGAGAGGGTCTCATCCAGTCGACAACCACACCCTCCTCGTATAAGAGCTAAAGGAGAGCTTCAGATTTTCGTCCACCATCGAAGATGACCTTGATCGTGCAGCTAAGACAGGGACGGGATATACGGTAATGGATCGTTGACCCCACCATCGACACCAGGAGTAAAAAGCTGATAATGGCCTGAAGCACAATGCTGCTTTCGAAATTGACCAAAAGTCAGACTCGAGAATGAGAGAACTTTCAGGCCGATAGGGAGTCGTTGGTCGGAATCTCCGACCAACCACCCCTTACAAGAATCTCGCCCATCAGAAGAACTGTCAAAGATTCAAAGGTACTTAAAAAAGAAAATGACAAGGAATATTTTCGTACAAGAATACTCTCTAACAGAACTCTCCCGCCAGAAAGACAACAGTAAGGTAAATACCTGGCTGACAGTGGTCCTTTATATAAAGGAAGCCCAATGGCCCAGATGAAAGCAGTCAGATCGAAACAACGCGGATGACAACACGTGGTAGCATCCGATCCGTCATCGATCCGATGGTTCGACGCACCTGCACCAGATTAAACCACATCACCTCCATCCACGTGTACAGCTCTGACTCAATAACATCCTGACAAGTGGCAAAAATCTACATGCCAGAATCAAATCGCACAACGTCGGTTCGCCTTCCCAATATAACGCCTAGCGCCGGCTCACCTTTCACAAAATGCCTGACACCAGATCTTCCTGCTGATACGATAGCTCAAAGAAAAGTGGTTGATCGATCATACTCCAGAGAATGTGGTGGCAGAGTCGGGATTCGACATGACAGACAACAACTCTTTTCATCCAAAGAAACTGACCATGTGGTGATGCACGCGATGACTCACCATTGGACTCAGAAGTGGGGGGCAACTGTTGGGATAAACCGATCGACACCCATAAATCGACTGATCTCTAGTGCAAACTGACCAACACCCGACTCTGGCCCCACAAATAGACATGACTCAGGTCAACCGACTACCGACTCAAGTCAACCGACTATCGACTTGACTCAATAATAGTCGACCGACCAGACATACAACCCGACTCTACATCGACTGAATATATGGTTCCGACTCTTCATCGACCGACTGAGCGAACACACGACCTACTACCGGCTGACTGATAGGTGTATAAATTTATCCATAGAAGTATTAATTTATGGATCAAATTATCTTTATTCTTTTAAAATTGATACTTTTTCGTATATTTTGTAGAAAAAGGTGTATCAACATGAAAGCCCGATTTGCATGCTTAAAGAGATCAAACGGAATCAAAAATAGAGTTAAAATGGATTTAAAATCAAGGCCGAAGATTTATCGAATCAATCCTTAAGTTGATGGTCCATCATGGACCATTTGGTCCATAGGAAGCTTGGGAATTTGATGGGCTGCACGATGGCTCGTAGGTGGGCTTCATGCAAACCAATGCTGGTTCACATGCATCCATCCACATGCGAGCATGAACATTTAAAGCATGGAAGGCGGGGTCAGCGACATTTGTACAAAAACTCACAGAGGGTTCTGGAGGCTCCATGGGATTCAAATCAAAGATAAATGCCTGAGGGGTTTTGAAACAAACAAAGCTCGAATTCAAATTGGACTTGTTTTGGCACGCTAGCGTGGTTTCTCAAATGGAGATAGAACTTGGGCTTGATGAGCAACGCGGGATGGCAATTGTACACGGAGATTGGATCTCGATGGATCGCTAACCTAGACAAAAGAGAGGGTATTAAAATTAAAAAAAAAAGAAGAAGAAGAAAAAAAAAGTTCTTCTCTTTAGTCCACATCTAAACACCATGAAAATCTCCCTTCTAACACCTATAAAAAAGCCTCTACACCTCCTTATTAAAACATCTCTCTCCACTCTATAATTCTTGTAGGGGTCTATGTGACAGGCAGACATACCCACCTTTAAAATTTTTTAGCCATCTTGTTCCACTTTCTTCCACCCTTCCAACATATGAGAAGTAGAGTCAGCCAGAGGAAGGTTGATCCCAAGCCAAAAGAAGGAGAAAGTCTGATTCTGTAAGAAATTTTATTTTATTTTTGTTCAAACTCCAAGCCTTGTTAATGGCTTAGGAGTTGAAAATTTTTGTATCAGAATTTTTATTCAGAAATAAATTAGTTATTTTTTTCTATTTAATTTTTATAATTTTAATTTCTGCAATAGGATAGTTTAAATTTCTGCATCTTTTAATTCTGTAATTTTTAATTTCTGCAAGTTCAATTCCGCAAGTAGAATTAGTCTTTATTTTATTATTTTTTTACTTCAAATCAACTATGTCTGGCTAAGTAATCTCTCTGGGTTTGCGATGAAGCTAGATCATGAATAGAAGTCTGCTCTATTCAATTTTTTTTTTCGAGCTTTTAAATTTTAAGAATCATTCTCCCTTCATCTCTCTCGCAAGAGACTTGATGGGCTATCATTGGGTCAGAATCCCTTCATAGTCCATGCTTGATTCGGTGTAAGAGGGATGATTGATAGAAAGATCACAATTATCTAAATCATTTCTTCTCTTTCCATATAGAAACCTTAATAGATTATAGTTGGGTCAGAATTCTTCATAGCCTATACTTGGATAACACAAGAGAAGTGAAGAAAGAAAGGTCTCTTAATTAGGTGAGAATAAAATATTTGATGGATCATAGTTGAGTTAAATCTCTTCATGATCCATGCTTGTTCATATTTTACACCTTGATCAAGGGACATTATAAGAGAAATCATAGGAACGCTCTCTGATTCATTGGTCTAGTGGATTCAAGAGTCCTAGATCTTTTAGATAATTTATCTTTATCATTAATTAGTTTATTGCTTTGGTAGTTCATAATTCAACAAACAATCTCTTTCCTTTTTCTCTAAAGCTCGCCTAAGCAAGTATTTAAATACAATTCAAAATCCAATTCTCATGAGATCGATTCGTACTCGTCGGACGTGCTACATTGCACACCGTGCGCTTATGGTAAATTTAAGATACATCAAGTTTTTTGGCATCGTTGTCGGAGAATTGGCGTATTTAAATTATATTTCAGATTCTTATTCTTCGTACTTTTAATTTTAGTTTTAGTAATTTCTTTCTATCTTTTGAGTTTAATCAAAATCTGTCCTAACATAAGTTGTCCTGACGTATTGAAAGTTACGTTGTATGGTTGTCCTAGGACATATTTTGATTTACATAAAAAAAAATTTACCATTAATTCTTAGATTTTTCTTTTAAGTGCTACTTATTTGCTTAGTTAATTTTTCACTTTTAGATTAGAATTATCTCATTATATTTAGATTGCATAAGTCTCATTTTCTTATTAACTGATTTAATTTTTTTTATTTCTTTCATAACTCACTAATCCAAAAATTAATATTTACTTTAGTTCTGTAATTAGATTAACATAAAAAAAAATACTAATCGCATAATATTTAATTAATATAAAGAAACAACTAAACTTTAAAAAATTTTTATTTTATTTGGTCACCTTGCTTTCTTTGCATTATATTTTCATAATATATCTTAAGGGCATCACCCATTAATCAGATAAGGTGGGATTTGATCATCCTTCTTTAGCCCACAAATCACCTCCTTGCATCTACATAACCTAATCCTTAAATAAAATTAATTAGACGTCAGTCTTAGGACATTCAAACTCATTAGGACAAAAAAATCTAAGAGTTGGACCGAGTTTAACTGGGTTAGCCTGTCAGTGTCTAGGAAAGTGGTTCAGAAACTACGTTCTGAAGAAAGATGATTATCTAATTAGATCCATTGTGAAAGCACGGAGAACCTCCCACCAATCTTACACTTATCTGACTGATTCGATTAGCCGATTTCGAACTTGGAGTACTTGAAGGCGACTTTGACAGTTAGGAGCTGTCTAGAATTAGAAAAATCTTAGTCAGTACTCCTTTTCTTTTCTTTTCTCTTCTTTTGATTGAAAACTTGATTGAAAAAAAAATTTAAATAAATAAAATAGAAGAAAAAGTACTTTCTTCACTTTCTTCATGGAAAAGGATGTCGGATCGACTAGTAAGAATTAATTGGATTCCTGTTTTAAACCCAATAACTTCTACAATGGAAGAACCCAATCAACCCCAAACCCTTAAGGATTTATGTTATCCAGTCAGTTCCATCCAACCTTCTTACATCAGGTTGCCCCAACCCACTACAAACAACTTTGAAATTAAACCTCAAATTATTAACATGCTTCCAAAATTCACAGGAATAGAGGATGCATACATATTCATTAGAGAGTTTGAAGAGGTTTGTGCAACCATGAAGCTGCAACAACTGTCAGAGGACGAGGTTAAACTAAGACTGATCAATTTTGCCCTAAAGGACAATGCTAAAAAGTGGCTCTATAGTCTTCTAAACCAATCTGTCACAACTTGAGAGGGTTTTGTAAGAGTATTCCTAAAGAAGTTCTTCCCCCATCACAAAACAGCTAGAATTAGGAATGAGATAAATCAATTTTATCAACTAGCTGGAGAATCATTCTGAAAATACTTCAATCACTTTAAGAACCTCTTGACCCAATGCCTACACCATAGAATAGAAATCTGAAGGCTATGCCAGATAATTTATGAAGGGCTAGATTCAAATTCTAGAACTATGCTAGAGTCCATGTGCCAAGATCAATTCATGTACAAAGAACCCACTGAAGCTTGGTAATTTTTAGAAGACCTAGCTGAGAAAAATTTACAATGAGAAACAACTAGGAAACCTGAGAAACCAACACCTTCAAGAGGAATGCATCAAATTTAAACTTTCTTAGCTGTAGAGGCCAAAATAGCAACATTAACACGTAGGTTAGAGGCCTTAGAGCTACAAAGACCAGCCAGTGTGAACCAAGTTTCTGCACCCATGTGCAATGCATGTAGCGCACCTGATCATGTCCTTGAGGAATGTCCCTTCCTGATGAATCCAATAGAAAATGGATGTGCACAAGTAAATACCACATACCAGAAATCAGTGAACAATCCCTATGCACCCACATATAACCCAGGTTGGAGGAATCATCCAAACTTTTTTTGGACACAAAATCCAAATGTAGGTGGTCCTAGCTACAGCCAGCAAATCCAAGGCCTAATCCTGTGATAAACAACCCACCAGGCTTCAATAATAATGAAAAGAAACTTAATTCTCTAGAGAAAAATTTAGAAATCCTGGCCAAATCCAATACTGACACCAATGCCATACTGAGCAATTTCATGCAAACCACGGATCAACTCATAAACACTAACTCCCAAGCCATTGTCCATTTGAAAATGCAAGTGGGTCAGCTAGCTTCTACTATGAGCGAGCGAGAACGAGGTAAGCTACCAAGCCAACCTGAACCTAACCCGAGAAACCAAAATGGTCCACAACTCTAAAAGGGAACCAAGTCAGTCATGTGAATGCTATTCACACCTTAAAATCTGAAAAATAAGTGGACAATAAGATAGGTACATCTGATGATAGAGAAAATTCAATTGAGTCATCTTATGAAAAACCTTCCTTACAAATTCAAGCTCCTGAAATTGATAGTACACCAAGCCCAAAATCCAAAATTCCTAAAGCTCCTTTTCCAAATCGACTAAGGCCCAATAAAAAATTGAACATTTGGATAAAATTTTAGAAGTGTTTAAGTAAGTCCAAGTAAATATCTCTCTTTTAGACATGATTAAATAAGTTCCAACCTATACAAATTTCTAAAAGACCTTTGTATCAAAAAAGAGCCACCAATGTACCTAAGAGAGCATTTTTGGCAGCAAGTGTGAGCTCATACTATCTAGTCATGTGCCAATAAAATATAAGGATCCAGGATCTCCAATAATTTCATGTGATATTGGAGAAACTCATATTGAGAAAGCCTTGCTAGATTTAGGAGCTAGTGTAAATATTCTTTCATTTTCAGTTTATAAGCAATTAGGATTAGAAAAACTTCTACCGACAAAAATACATTACAATTAGCAGATAGATCTCTTAGGATCCCTAAAGGAATGGTAGAAGATGTTTTAATCAAGATTGATAATTTTATCTTTCCTGTAGACTTTATCATTTTAGAGATCGAACCAGTTGCGAACCCCAAAGGTCATATCCCAGTTATTTTAGGAAGACCATTCTTAGCTACTGCAAATGCTGAAATTAACTGTCGGAATGGACTTATGAAGTTATCTTTTGAAAATATGATAATTGAGCTAAATATATTCAATCTAGAACAAGAATCTATCCAGCATGCTGATGTAAATTAATTCAAGAGAAAATTTATGAACCCATTGACATTAGCGATGAAGAAGTTGATTTCGAGTCCAGTTTCTGGCCAATCAATGAATCTGAAGAAATCAATAAAATTTCTATAGATAATAGGAATAGCCAGAGACAAGAGCCTTCCATTGAACCAATCATAAAAATGATTAGTCCATCATCCAAACCATCAATAGAGAAGGCAACCAAATTAGAATTGAAACCCCTCCCCAAACACCTTAAATATGCATATTTAGTCTAGAAGAAATTTTCCTATAATTATCGCATCTGACCTAAATTCTAAACAAGAAGAGGAGTTGCTAAAATTCTGAAAAAGAATCGTGAAGCAATAGCTGGACCATGGCTGATATTAAAGGAATAAGTCTTTCCATAGTTCAACACAGGATTCACCTAGAGGAAGAGGCCAAACCAACTAGAGATGCTCAGAGAAGACTTAACCCAGCCATGAAGGATGTAGTCAAAAAAAAATTCTAAAGTTACTTGATAATGGAATCATCTACCCATCTCTGATAGCTCGTGGGTAAGCCCTGTATAAGTGGTACCTAAAAAGTCTGGGTAATAGTGGTCCAGAATGAAGCAAACAAACTTATTCTAACTAGGACACAAACAGAGTGGAGGATCTGTATAGACTATAAAAAATTAAATGCTGCAATAAGAAAAGATCACTTTTCATTACCGTTTATTGATCAAATGGTAGAAAAATTAGTCGGATAAGAGTTCTACTATTTTCTTGATGGATATTCCGGCTATAATCAGATCCTTATAGCCCCCGAAGATCAGAAAAAGACTATATTCACTTGTCCATTTGGAACCTTTGCTTATAGGCGTATGTCCTTTGGATTATGTAATGCACCGGCAATCTTTCAGAGATGCATGATCAGTATTTTTTCGGATATGGTTGAACGATTTCTGAAAATTTTTATGGATGACTTTTCTGTCTTTGGTCCGACTTTCTTCGAATGCTTAGATCATCTGAGATTAGTTCTAGAAAGATGTAAGGAGAAGCACTTAGTTCTTAACTGAGAAAAGTGCCAATTTATGGTTAGAGAAGGGATAGTTCTTGGCCATGTAGTTTCAAAAAAAGAAATTGAAGTGGACAAGGCCAAAGTAGATCTTATTGCAAGTCTTCCACCACCCAAATCTGTTAAAGAAATCTGTTCATTTCTAGGACATGCTGAATTTTATAGAAGATTCATTGCCAATTTTAGCAAAGTGGCTCCTCCATTAACTAATCTCTTAGCAAAAGAAATTAAATTTAAGTTCACTCATGAATGCCTAGAGTCTTTTGAATTCCTTAAAAAGGCACTCATTTCAGCTCCTATCATTCACCCTCCTGTCTAGTCTGAACCTTTTGAATTGATGTGTGATGCGTCTGATCATACTATGGGTGCAATTTTAGGTCAAAAAATTAATAAGCTTCCTAGAGTTATTTACTATGCAAGTAAAATCTTAAATGATGCGCAGCTTAATTATACTACCACTAAAAATGAGTTTCTGACCATTGTCTTTGCCCTAGAAAAATTTAGGTCCTATTTGGTTGGGTCACACACCATTGTCTATACTGATCACTCAGCCATTAGACATCTTCTAGCAAAGAAAGATGCCAAGGCACGCTTGATACGATGGATCTTACTCCTTCAAGAATTTGACCTAGAAATCAGGGATTAAAAAAGATATAAAAAATACAGTAGTAGATCACTTGTCCCGAATCATAGTCACACCATCTAGTGAAGCACCTATCAATGATTTTTTTCCTGATGAACAGCTCATGTCTGTGTCCACTGAACCATAGTATGCCGATATTGTCAACTATTTAGCCGTTGGTAAAGTTCCTTCTTATTGGACTACTCAAGACAGACATAAATTCTTTGCCCAAGTGAAGTATTTCATTTGGGATGATCCATACCTCTTTAAGCAGTGTCCTGATCAAATAATTAGAAGGTGTGTCCTGGACAATGAGGTTAGAAGTATTTTATCATTCTGTCATGATCAAGCATGTGGTGGTCACTTTGCATCCAAGAAAACAACTGTTAAAGTCCTTCAATGTGGATTTTATCGGTCCAATCTATTTAAGGATGCATAAAAATACTGTAGAAGTTGTGCTCGATGCCAACAAATGGGATGAATCACTAAGAGAAATATGATGCCTCTCAATCCAATCTTGATGGTTGAAATTTTTTATGTGTGGGGGATCGATTTTATGGGCCCATTTTCAAACTCATTTGAAAATGAATACATTTTAGTAGCTGTCGACTATGTCTCAAAGTGGATAGAAGCTCTTCCCTGTAGATCTATAAATAGCAAAGTGGTTATAAAATTTTTTAAAAAAAATATTTTCTCCCGCTTCGGCACTCCTAGAGCAATTATTAGTGATCGGGGGACACATTTTTGCAACCGACCCTTTGCCACATTAATGAAAAAATATAATGTCACTCATAAGTTGGCTACACCTTATCACCCTCAGACTAGTGAATAAATAGAAGTGTCCAACAAACAGATCAAACAAATCTTGGAGAAAATTGTTAATACTAATAGAAAAGATTGGTCCTCAAATTAGTTGATGCACTATGGACATATCGAACCACCTTCAAGACCAATTTAGGAATGCCTTCCTATAGGATTGTATTTGAAAAACCTTATCACTTGCCTGTTGAGATAGAGCATAAAGTCATGTGGGCTATTAAAAATTTAAATATGGATTTGGACATAGCTGAAATCATAGGAAGCTTCAAATTAATGAATTAGAAGAACTTAGAAATGAAGCTTACGAGAATGCTAGGGTGTACAAGGAGCGAACCAAAGTATTTCATGATCAGGCAATTATGAGAAAATCATTTACTCCTGGATAAAAAGTTCTTTTGTATAATTCTAAATTACACCTATTTCCTAAAAAGCTTAGGTCTAGATGGACAGAACCTTTCTTAGTTAAAGAAGTCTTCCTATATGGAGCTATTGAAATTAAAAATTCAAGTAATGGTGCTGTGTTTAAAGTTAATAGTCAAAGATTGAAATCATTTTTGAAACTATCCAAAGAATCTTTTGACGAAGCCATGGTTCTCTACGAGCCAATTTATCATAATTAAATTGCTTGAAATATTTTGTCTGGCTGAAGACATTAAACTTAGTGCTTCTGAGAGGCAACTCAATTTTTTTTTTCAACTAATATCTTTTCTATTGAATAAATAGAAATACTAGTCTTCGGGCTTCGTAGACTTTCAGACCAACATCGCACCAAATCACCTTCAACAAAGAACACATATTCATCAGGTGATATCTTTCTTTTTCTTAGTGTGTTTCTTTCTTCATTAGAAATAATGATATTTAAGTAAAAAAATATATTTTGAGCAAAATAGAGAAGAATAATAAGAGTTAGAAAGTATTTGCTAATGACTATATTGAGTTAAGAAGTAGGTTAGTAGGCAGACTTTTAGCAGCTTACTTAGATCATTTAAAGATTATTAGCACTTCTAACTGCACATGCACGCTGACAAGACAAATAGGTGCTGGTTGCGAGGCCGACTGATGACTCAATTATCACTTAAAATTGGTAATTGATATACACTCCAATCAAAAATTTAAATTTGAGAAAAGAGCTACCTGTCTAAAATAAAATAACAGAGTATATGTGGATTGCCCTAAGCTTAGTAACCAGATCTCTGCACCTAAGTCAAGTATGAAGGTTCGCGTCAAATAGTGAAGGGAAGTCCAGGATGCTCAGCATGAAAAAAAAAAAGAAGGCAGTGTGAAAGCTACCTTAAGTTCATTTGGGGGTGTATAGAAAATTAACCAAAATAAGGTGATAAGAGAAGATACATTTGTCCTTTACAAACCAGCACTCAAATGCTAAGTTAGTCATCACAAACACAAGTGCTGTAGACCTTTTGATGTATTCTAAGAAAGTTTCTAATTGTACTAACTACGAAATTTATTTTTAAAGCTCAATATTTAATTAGTAATACTTGCTAAACTCTTTGACTTTCAATTCTAGATTTATTTTTGTCAAAGATGATCTTAAATTAAAAAAAAAATTATATATTGCATTGCTAAGGGACTAGCAATAAATAAGTTGGGGGGTGTGATAGATGTATAAATTTATCCATAGAAGTATTAATTTATGGATCAAATTATCTTTATTCTCTTAAAATTGATATTTTTTTATATATTTTACAGAAAAGAGGTGCATCAACATGAAGAGCCCGATTTGCAGACTTAAAGAGATCAAACGAAACCAAAAATAGAGTTAAAATGGATTTAAAATCAAGGCCGAAGATTTATCGAATCAATCCTTAAGTTGATGGTCCATCATGGACCATTTGGTCCATAGGAAGCTTGGGAATTTGATGGGCTGCACGATGGCTCGTAGGTGGGCTTCATGCAAACCAATGCTGATTCACATGCATCCATCCACATGTGAGCATGAATATTTAAAGCATGGAAGGCGGGGTCAGCGACATTTGTACAAAAAGCTCACAAAGGGTTCTGGCGGGCTCCATGGGATTCAAATCAAAGATAGGATGCCTCAGGGGTTTTGAAACAAACAAAGCTTGAATTCAAATTTGGACTTGTTTTGGCACGCTAGCATGGTTTCTCAAATGGAGATAGGACTTGGGCTTAGCAAGCAACACGGGGAGGCAGCTGTACACGGAGATTGGATCTCGACTGGATCGCTAACCTAGACAAAAGAGAGGGGTATTAAAATTAAAAAAAAAAGAAGAAGAAAAAAAAAAGTTCTTCTCTTTAGTCCCACATCTAAAAACCATAAAAATCTCCTCCCTTCTAACACCTATAAAAAAACCTCTACACCTCCTTATTAAAACATCTCTCTCCACTCCATAATTCTTGTAGGGGGTCTGTGTGACAGGCAGACATACCCACTTTTAAAATTTTTTAGCCATCTTGTTTTCACTTTCTTCACCCTTTCAACACACGAGAAGGAGAGTCAGCCAGGGGAAGGTTGATCCCAAGCCAAAAAAGGAGAGAAGTCTGGCTCTGTAAGAAATTTTATTTTATTTTCTGTTCAAATTCCAAGCCTTGTTAATGGCTTAGGAGTTGAAAATTTTTGTATCAAAATTTTTATTCAGAAATAAATTAATTATTTTTTTCTATGTAATTTTTATAATTTTAATTTCTGCAATAGATAGTTTAAATTTCTGCATCTTTTAATTTTATAATTTTTAATTTCTACAAGTTCAATTCCAGCAAGTAGAATTAGTCTTTATTTTATTATTTTTTTACTTCAAATCAACTATGTCTGGCTAAGTAATCCCTCTGGAGTTTGCGATGAAGCTAGATCATGAATAGAAGTCTGCTCTATTCAATTTCTCTTTTCGAGTTTTAAATTTTAAGAATCATTCTCCTTCATCTCTCTCGTCAAGAGACTTGATGGGTTATCGTTGGGTCAGAATTCCTTCATAGTCCATGCTTGATTCGATGTAAGAGGGGATGATTGATAGAAGGATCACAATTTTCTAAATCATTTTTTCTCTTTCCATGTGAAAACCTTGATGGATTATAGTTGGGTCAGAATCTCTTCATAGCCTATACTTGGATAACACAAGAGAAGTGAAGAAAGGAAGGGTCTCTTAATTAGGGTGAGAACAAAATATTTGATGGATCATAGTTGAGTTAAATCTCTTCATGATCCATGCTTGTTCATATTTTATACCTTGATCAAGGGACATTATAAAGAAATCATAGGAAGGCTCTCTAATTCATTGGTCTAGTGGATTCAAAAGCCCTAGATCTTTTAGATAATTTACCTTTATCATTAATTAGTTTATTACTTTGGTGGTTCATAATTCAACAAACAATCTTTTTCCTTTTTCTCTAAAGCTCGCCTAAGCAAGCATTTAAATACAATTCAAAATCTAATTCCTCGTGAGATCGACTCGTACTCGTCGGACGTGCTACATTGCACACCGTGCGTTTACGGTAAGTTTAAGACACATCATTGACCGACTAATGATTCGACTACTACCGATCGACAGCGGACGACTTAGACCATCGGCATAACAGAACTACCAGCCGATGGTCGCTCATGAATTCTACCGATATATGATCGGTTCTATCGATATATGATCGGCCAATCTGCTTAATATACCATAACTGTCATGAACGGTTATCGACTATGTCACGGCTATTAAGGAGAGGTAATGCCCCACTAATTCTATATTTATGATCCGACAATTTAATGCCATAAAAAGTGAGACCACGTACTCGACGATTACACCAGAATCATCTATAAAAAGAGAGGTAAGTGAATAGTATGGATAAGCCAACTTTGAACCAAAGCTCTGCTACTTCATACAATCAAAGTTACTGTTCACCAATTTTCTCTGTCTCAAGCATCGAAGAGTCTCCATCGGATATCAATCTAATCTGTGTGGATGCTGTCTTACAGGTGTTCATTTCTAATGACAGATGATGGAGAGTTGACCGTAATACTTATGTATTTTTTAGCCAGAGGAGAAGCAATATTTCTCTTGTGCATCAACCCACCCAGTTTTGTTATTACCAAAAAAAAAAAAAAAACACCCAGTTTTGTTGATTGGTGTCCATTCACCCACCACGTATAGCACACATGTCCAGCACCATCTCAAAATGAAAAACTAGTTTTTTATTTTCAAAATATTTGGCATACTCTATGTACTAGTTGTTCATATAGGCTCTGAGGCAGTAATACTCTTCATTACCGATTTTTTTAATATTATTTTTAATATTTATTTTCAAATCTACCCTTTCTTCCATCTTATTTTTGAAAATACGGTATTTGGACAGACTCAATATGGATACGGTGAAGTTGCATATTGAACATGCCATTTTAGATTTGAAAGTCCACGTTAAACATACGATTTCAAATAACATAGCCTATCACAAAAAAAATTTAAAATTTAAAATTATTTTTAAATTTAAAATTAAAATTTAATGTTGAACATACGGTTTCAATTAAATTGCATCTTCAAGATATGGTATCATTTCTTTCTTTTTTTCTATTTCCGCTACATACTTTGCATAATCACATCTCATTATTTTTTTTTTTTTTACCATTCTCAACTTCGTACAAGGGGCAAGCAGGAGGTGCGGGCTTCGTCGGGGCCGAGCGAGGAGGGAGGGAGGGCACCAGGCAGTGGGGGATATGGGGTGAGGGCGCAGGGGGCTGAGGGAGGGAGTGGGTCGCAGGGGACATTGGGTGCGAATGCCAGGGCCGGGGGAGAGCAGAGGGGGTTGGGGTGTTTGTGTTCGTGCAGAGCAGCAGCGGGGGGTGCGGGGTGCGTCAGGGCCGAAAGGGAAGGGGTGGGGGCACCAGGCAGCGAGGGGCATGGGTACGGACGTAGGGGCGGAGGAGGTGCGGTGCGGATAGACGGCGATGACAGTAGAGAGGTCCCAGCATGAGGCCCAAAAGGAAGGGTGTGGAGGAGCGATGGCCAAGTGGAGGTGCCATGGATGGCACGCTGGAGAGTGGTGGGCGCAGGTTGGCCGCGGGTAAAGGAAGGAGAAGGATGGAGGGGGGGTGGTTGGGGGAGTGGAGAAACGAAGTGAGAAAAAATAAATATATATATATATGTGATTAGTAATAAAATAATATTATTTTATTAATAAAAATATCATTATTCGATTAATAATAAAATATTATTATTTGATTAGTAATAAAATATTATTATTTGATTAATAATAAAAATTATTATTTTATTAAAAAATTATTATTTTATTGATAATAATATTATTATTTGATTAATAATAAAATATTATTATTTGATTAATAATAAATATTATTATTTGATTAATAATAAAATATTATTATTTTATTAATAATAAAAATACAACATGGTGTCGGAGGAGTGTGGATCAGTGGCGAGTGGGTGGAGGAGCTGCAGATGATGTTGGAGGGGGCTGACCGCAAAGAACAAAAATTTTATTTGAATATATTTTATATTTTAATATTTGATTTTGATTTAATTTGAATGATAATTATATTCAAAAGTCTATTTCAGATATTGTCATTCATTTCAGATCCAACAAAACTCACACAATGAGCTTCGGATCGGCAGACATAAAAGTGATGATAAGTTGATGAAGTAAGGACTGACAATCGAGGATCGAATTAGTAGCCAATCAAGGATCGAAGTTGAAGAGGAGATCGGCAGCCGAACCACACTAGGCTTTAACGTGGCTAATATTGTCTTCTCTTCTTCCACTATGATGTCAGAGCTCAAGATCAGAGGCGACGTATCACAAACCTACATTCCTATATTTCTATATATAAAATAATAATATTTTATTATTAATAAATAATAATATTTATTATTAATAAAATAATAATATTTTATTATTAATCAAATAAAAATATTTTTACTAATAAAATATAATATTTTATTACTAATTAAACAATAATATTTATTATTGATCAAAAAATAATATTTTATTATTTATCAAATAATAATATTTTTTATTAATAAAATAATAATATTTTATTACTAATCAAATAATAATATTTTATTACTAATCAAACAATAATATTTTATTACTAATCAAACATAATATTTTTTTTTAATTGAATAATAATATTTTTTATTAATAAAATAATAATATATATTTTATTACTAATCAAATATATATATATATTATTATTTTTTTTCATTTCATTTCTACCTTTCCCCCACCAACCACATGCCCCCCTCTAGATCCTTCGCCTTCTTCTATCCACGATCGCCTGCAGCACCC
>NC_025998.2:13778625-13811664 GCF_000442705.2 Elaeis guineensis | reverse complement strand
GGAGTGCGCATACAAGCACATGCGCACGGATGAAGGAGCCTCTGACCGATGCCAAACCGAAAGCAAAGGTCAGGAGAAGAAGCAGAAGAAGAGTGAGACTCGATCGAATCAAGTAGGCCCCCGACTAATAAGCGAGCCTCACCACGATGACGGAGTCCAAGGCCAATGTATAACAGGTATGACTCCTATACCCCTTTTTCTGCTTCTCGTGCATAGATCCTCATGGAGATCGAAGAGGTGGAATATCTACGGCACCCTTCACCGATGAAAATGAGGAACCACGATCGAAGGAAGTATTGTCATTTTCACCATGACCACAACCACGATACCAAATAATGCATCTAGCTCAGGGATGAAATAGAGGCCCTGATACGATAGGCTACCTCGGGAAGTATCGGAGGGATCCGCCAACACAACCTCCAGCCGACTGAAGAAGCTATAAATAATCAACCGACTGCGGGAGTCATCAATATGATCTCCAGATGACTGAACTGAGGGATAACTTCCGAAGAAGAGTTGGCGAAATGATAACAACTCAATGTAATAATTTTTTCGGAAGAAGATGTTTGGAGAATTCAAACTCCTCACGACGATGCTGTTGTTGTTTCGACAATTAGCTAATAAAAAGTATGATGAATGTTTTATTCTACTCGACTTTCTTCCGAATGCAACTACTCAGAGAATCAACTGCTTTAGTGTCGGACTATATTTTGGTCCTCTTGCAAAAACCGACGTCCCAATTGTGATTTTAAAGCAACATCAAGTATGCAGGCTTTCACTGTAAAAGTCAGAGGATCGACTATCTTGACACCGAATATACTTCGACTTTTACTATAAAAGCCAGAAGATCGACCATCTCGACACCGAATATACTTCGACTTTCACTATAAAGTTAGAGGATCGACTATCTCGACACTGACTACATTCCGATTTTCTTAAGAACTGACTTATCGACTGCAACTGGAGGCCAGCACCGACGATGCAAATTTTCTCCACAAAAGCCGTGCTGTCCTCATAGTCAGCTCTCCATTCAAGCAGCTGGCTAATTTGTCAACTTAGTATCAACTAAGAAAGGCAAAATGCCAAGATGACCAAGGTCGGATTGGAATTATACCAACATAACCATGGCCAGTCGAAGGATATTCGGCTTGCCACTGATTATCAAACAATATGATGAATAAACCCGATCAAGCTTCGGATATTGAATATTTGATTTACCATCATTATCCTAACTAAATACGTCAAAAACTGCGCGACTAGCAGATTCTACAAAATCTATGAAATGGTCGGATCTACGATCTACATTCAGAGATTATTCTACAAACAGATATTGCAGACTCGACGATACAGAGAAGCATTTCAGAACAAAAATACTTCTTTCCTTATCAAAAAAAAGGATTACAAAATTAGACCGAAGTCCGATTACATCTTTCTTTATAAAAAGAGAAAACAAAAACACCGACTAATCTTCATCGCCATCCTTTGTTCCACTGAAGAATCGGCAAGCCCACCTTGAATCGCTTCTCCGACAAACTCCACCTTACAACTCGGGGGACGATACGACTCGAGTTGAGCTGATTAACCGACCACATTGCTCGACCAACCATATCAGTAGTTTGACCCACTCGTACGGGAATAGAGAGGGTCTCATCCAGTCGACAACCACACCCTCCTTGTATAAGAGCTAAAGGAGAGCTTCAGATTTTCGTCCACCATCGAAGATGACCTTGATCGTGCAGCTAAGACAGGGACGTGGGATATACGGTAATGGATCGTTGACCCCACCATCGACACCAGGAGTGAAAAGCTGACGATGGCCCGAAGCACAATGCTGCTTTCGAAATTGACCAAAAGTCAGACTCGAGAATGAGAGAACTTTCAGGCCCGATAGGGAGTCGTTGGTCGGAATCTCCGACCAACCACCCCTTACAAGAATCTCGCCCATCGGAAGAACTGTCAAAGATTCAAAGGTACTTAAAAAAGAAAATGACAAGGAATATTTTCGCACAAGAATAGCTCTCTAACAGAACTCTCCCGCCAGAAGAGACAACAGTAAGGTAAATACCTGGCTGACAGTGGTCCTTTATATAAAGAACGCCCAACGGCCCAGATGAAAGCAGTCAGATCGAAACAACGCCGGATGACAACACGTGGTAGCATCCGGATCCGTCATCGATCCGATGGTTCGACGCACCTGCACCAGATTAAACCACATCACCTCCATCCGCGTGTACAGCTCCGACCCAATAACATCCTGACAAGTGGCAAAAATCTACATGCCAGAATCAAATCGCATGACGTCGGTTCGCCTTCCCAATATAACGCCTAGCGCCGGCTCACCTTTCGCAAACAACGCCTGACACCAGATCTTCCTGCTGATACGATAGCTCAAAGACAAAGTGGTTGATCGATCATACTCCAGAGAATGTGGTGGCAGAGTCGGGATTCGACATGACAGACAACAACTCTTTTCGTCCAAAGAAACTGACCATGTGGCGATGCACGCGATGACTCACCATTGGACTCAGAAGTGGGGGGCAACTGTTGGGATAAATCGATCGACACCCATAAATCGACTGATCTCCAGTGCAAACTGACCAACACCCAACTCTGGCCCCACAAATAGACATGACTCAGGTCAACCGACTACCGACTCAGGTCAACCGACTATCGACTTTGACTCAATAATAGTCGACCGACCAGACATACAACCCCGACTCTACATCGACTGAATATGTGGTTCCGACTCTTCATCGACCGACTGAGCGAACAACACCGACCTACTACCGGCTGACTGATAGGTATATAAATTTATCCATAGAAGTATTAATTTATGGATCAAATTATCTTTATTCTTTTAAAATTGATACTTTTCGTATATTTTGTAGAAAAAGGTGTATCAACATGAAGAGCCCGATTTGCAGGCTTAAAGAGATCAAACGGAATCAAAAATAGAGTTAAAATGGATTTAAAATCAAGGCCGAAGATTTATCGAATCAATCCTTAAGTTGATGGTCCATCATGGACCATTTGGTCCATAGGAAGCTTGGGAATTTGATGGGCTGCACGATGGCTCGTAGGTGGGCTTCATGCAAACCAATGCTGGTTCACATGCATCCATCCACATGTGAGCATGAACATTTAAAGCATGGAAGGCGGGGTCAGCGACATTTGTACAAAAACTCACAGAGGGTTCTGACGGGCTCCATGGGATTCAAATCAAAGATAAAATGCCTGAGGGGTTTGAAACAAACAAAGCTCGAATTCAAATTTGGACTTGTTTTGGCACGCTAGCGTGGTTTCTCAAATAGAGATAGACTTGGGCTTGATGAGCAACGGGGATGGCAGTTGTACACGGAGATTGGATCTCGATGGATCGCTAACCTAGACAAAAGAGAGGATATTAAAATTAAAAAAAAAAGAAGAAGAAGAAAAAAAAGTTCTTCTCTTTGTCCACATCTAAACACCATGAAAATCCCTTCTAACACCTATAAAAAAGCCTCTACACCTCCTTATTAAAACATCTCTCTCCACTCTATAATTCTTGTAAGGGGTCTTGTGACAGGCAGACATACCCACCTTTAAAATTTTTTAGCCATCTTGTTCCACTTTCTTCCATCCTTCCAACAACGAGAAGTAGAGTCAGCCAGAGGAAGGTTGATCCAAGCCAAAAGAAGAAGAAAAGTCTGGTTCTGTAAGAAATTTTATTTTATTTTTGTTCAAACTCCAAGCCTTGTTAATGGCTTAGGAGTTGAAAATTTTTGTATCAGAATTTTTATTCAGAAATAAATTAGTTATTTTCTTTCTATTTAATTTTTATAATTTTAATTTCTGCAATAGGATAGTTTAAATTTCTGCATCTTTTAATTCTGTAATTTTTAATTTCTGCAAGTTCAATTCCAGCAAGTAGAATTAGTCTTTATTTATTATTTTTTTACTTCAAATCAACTATGTCTGGCTAAGTAATCTCTCTGGGGTTTGCGATGAAGCTAGATCATGAATAGAAGTCTGCTCTATTCAATTTTTTTTTCGAGCTTTTAAATTTTAAGAATCATTCTCCCTTCATCTCTCTCGCCAAGAGACTTGATGGGCTATCATTGGGTCAGAATCCCTTCATAGTCCATGCTTGATTCGGTGTAAGAGGGGATGATTGATAGAAAGATCACAATTTCTAAATCATTTCTTCTCTTTCATATAGAAACCTTAATAGTTATAGTTGGGTCAGAATCTCTTCATAGCCTATACTTGGATAACACAAGAGAAGTGAAGAAAGAAAGGTCTCTTAATTAGGTGAGAATAAAATATTTGATGATCATAGTTGAGTTAAATCTCTTCATGATCCAGCTTGTTCATATTTTACACCTTGATCAAGGACATTATAAGAGAAATCATAGGAACGCTCTCTGATTCATTGGTCTAGTGGATTCAAGAGCCCTAGATCTTTTAGATAATTTATCTTTATCATTAATTAGTTTATTGCTTTGGTAGTTCATAATTCAACAAACAATCTCTTTCCTTTTTCTCTAAAGCTCGCCTAAGCAAGTATTTAAATACAATTCAAAATCCAATTCTCATGAGATCGATTCGTACTCGTCGGACGTGCTACATTGCACACCGTGCGCTTATGGTAAATTTAAGACACATCAAGTTTTTTGGCACCGTTGTCGGAGAATTGGCGTATTTAAATTATATTTCAGATTCTTATTCTTCGTCTTTTAATTTTAGTTTTATAATTTCTTTCTATCTTTTGAGTTTAATCAAATCTATCCTAACATAAGGTTGTCCTGACGTATTAAAGTTACGTTGTATGGTTGTCCTAGGAATATTTTGATTTACATAAAAAAAAATTACCATTAATTCTTAGATTTTTCTTTTAAGTGCTACTTATTTGCTTAGTTAATTTTTACTTTTAGATTAGAATCATCTCATTATATTTAGATTGCATAAGTCTCATTTTCTTATTAACTGATTTAATTTTTTTTATTTCTTTCATAACTCACTAATCCAAAAATTAAATTTACTTTAGTTCTGTAATTAGATTAACATAAAAAAAAAATACTAATCGCATAATATTTAATTAATATAAAGAAACAACTAAACTTTAAAAATTTATTTTATTTGGTCACCTTGCTTTCTTTGCATTATATTTTCATAATATATCTTAAGGGCATCACCCATTAATCAGATAAGGTGGGATTTGATCATCCTTCTTTAGCCCACAAATCACCTCCTTGCATCTACATAACCTAATCCTTAAATAAAATTAATTAGACGCAGTCTTAGGACATTCAACTCATTAGGACAAAAAAACTAAGAGTTGGACCGAGTTTAACTGGGTTAGCCTGTCAGTGTCTAGGAAAGTGGTTCAGAAACTACGTTCTGAAGAAAGATGATTATCTAATTAGATCCTTGTGAAAGCACGGAGAACCTCCCACCAATCTTACACTTATCTGACTGATTCGATTAGCCGATTTCGAACTTGGAGTACTTGAAGGCGACTTGACAGTTAGGAGCTGTCTAGAATTAGAAAAATCTTAGTCAGTACTCCTTTTCTTTTCTTTTCTCTTCTTTTGATTGAAAATTGATTGAAAAAAAAATAAATAAATAAAATAAAAAAAATACTTTCTTCACTTTCTTCATGGAAAAGGTGTCGGATCGACTAGTAAGAATTAATTGGATTCCTGTTTCAAACCCAAAACTTCTACAATGGAAGAACCCAATCAACCCCAAACCCTTAAGGATTTATGTTATCCAGTCAGTTCCATCCAACCTTCTTACATCAGTTGCCCCAACCCACTACAAACAATTTGAAATTAAACCTCAAATTATTAACATGCTTCCAAAATTCACAGGAATAGAGGATGCATACATATTCATTAGAGAGTTTGAAGAGGTTTGTGCAACCATGAGCTGCAACAACTATCAGAGGAGAGGTTAAACTAAGACTGATCAATTTTGCCCTAAAGGACAATGCTAAAAAGTGGCTCTATAGTCTTCTAAACCAATCTGTCACAACTTGGAGGTTTTGTAAGAGTATTCCTAAAGAAGTTCTTCCCCCATCACAAAACAGCTAGGATTAGGAATGAGATAAACCAATTTTACCAACTAGCTGGAGAATCATTCTGAAAATACTTCATCACTTTAAGAACCTCTTGACCCAATGCCTACACCATAGAATAGAAATCTGGAGGCTATGCCAGATAATTTATGAAGGGCTAGATTCAAATTCTAGAACTATGCTAGAGTCCATGTGCCAAGGTCAATTCATGCACAAAGAACCCACTGAAGCTTGGTAATTTCTAGAAGACCTAGCTGAGAAAAATTTATAATGAAAAAACTAGGAACCTGAGAAACCAACACCTTCAAGAGGAATGCATCAAATTAAACTTCCTTAACTGTAGAGGCCAAAATAGCAACATTAACACGTAGGTTAGAGGCCTTAGAGCTACAAAGATCAGCAATGTGAACCAAGTTTCTGCACCCATGTGCAATGCATGTAGCGCACCGATCATGTCCTTGAGGAATGTCCCTTCCTGATAAATCCAATAGAAAATGGATGTGCACAAGTAAATGCCACATACCAGAAATCAGTGAACAATCCCTATGCACCCACATATAACCCAGGTTGGAGGAATCATCCAAATTTTTTTTGACACAAAATCCAAATGTAGGTGGTCCTAGCTACAGCCAGCAAATCCAAGGCCTAACCCTGTGATAAACAACCCACCAGGCTTCAATAATAATGAAAAGAAACTTAATTCTCTAGAGAAAAATTTAGAAATCCTGGCCAAATCCAATACTGACACCAATGCCACACTGAGCAATTTCATGCAAACCACGGATCAACTCATAAATACTAACTCCCAAGCCATTGTCCGTTTGAAATGCAAGTGGGTCAGCTAGCTTCTGCTATGAGCGAGCGAGAACGAGATAAGCTACCAAGCCAACCTGAACCTAACCCGAGAAACCAAAATGGTCCACGACTCCAACAAGGAACCAAGTCAGTCATGTGAATGCTATTCACACCTTAAATCTGAAAAATAAGTGGACAATAAGGTAGGTACATCTGATGATAGAGAAAATTCAATTGAGTCACCTTATGAAAAACCTTCCTTACAAACTCAAGCTCCTGAAATTGATAGTACACCAAGTCCAAAATCCAAAATTTCTAAAGCTCCTTTTCCAAATCGACTAAGGCCCAATAAAAAATTGAAATATTTGGATAAAATTTTAGAAGTGTTTAAGCAAGTCCAAGTAAATATCTCTCTTTTAGACATGATTAAATAAGTTCCAACCTATACTAAATTTCTAAAAGACCTTTGTACCAAAAAAAGAGCCACCAATGTACCTAAGAGAGCATTTTTGACAGCAAGTGTGAGCTCATACTATCTAGTCATGTGCAATAAAATATAAGGATCCAGGATCTCCAACAATTTCATGTGATATTAGAGAAACTCATATTGAGAAAGCCTTGCTAGATTTAGGAGCTAGTGTAAATATTCTTCCATTTTTAGTTTATAAGTAATTAGGATTAGGAAAACTTCTACCGACAAAAATCACATTACAATTAGCAGATAGATCTCTTAGGATCCTTAAAGGAATGGTAGAAGATGTTTTAATCAAGATTGATAATTTTATCTTTCCTGTAGACTTTATCATTTTAGAGACCGAACCAGTTGCGAATCCCAAAGGTCATATCCAGTTATTTTAGGAAGACCATTCTTAGCTACTGCAAATACTGAAATTAACTGTCGGAATGGACTTATGAAGCTATCTTTTGAAAATATGACAATTGAGCTAAATATATTCAACCTAGAACAAGAATCCATCCAGCATGCTGATGTAAATATAATTCAAGAGAAAATTTATGAACCCATTGACATTAGCGATGAAGAAGTCGATTTCGAGTTCAGTTTCTGGCCAATCAATGAATCTGAAGAAATCAATAAAATTCCTATAGATAATAGGAATAGCCAGAGACAAGAGCCTTTCATTGAACCAATCATAAAAATGATTAGTCCATCATCCAAACCATAATAGAGAAGACAACCAAATTAGAATTGAAATCCCTCCCCAAACACCTTAAATATGCATATTTAAGTCTAGAAGAAATTTTGCCTATAATTATCGCATCTGACCTAAATTCTAAACAAGAAGAGGAGTTGCTAGAAATTCTGAAAAAGACTCGTGAAGCAATAGACTGGACCATGGCAGATATTAAGGAATAAGTCTTTCCATAGTTCAACACAGGATTCACCTAGAGGAAGAGGCCAAACCAACTAGAGATGCTCAGAGAAGACTTAACCCAGCCATGAAGGATGTAGTCAAAAAAAAAATTCTAAAGTTACTTGATAATGGAATCATCTATCCCATCTCTGATAGCTCGTGGGTAAGTCCTGTATAAGTGGTACCTAAAAAGTCTGAGGTAATAGTGGTCCAGAATGAAGCAAACGAACTTATTCTAACTAGGACACAAACGGAGTGGAGGGTCTGTATAGACTATAAAAAATTGAATGCTGCAACAAGAAAAGATCACTTTTCATTACCGTTTATTGATCAAATGGTAGAAAAATTAGTCGGACAAGAGTTCTACTATTTTCTTGATGGATATTCCAGCTATAATCAGATCCCTATAGCCCCCGAAGATCAGGAAAAGACTATATTTACTTGTCCATTTGAAACTTTGCTTATAGACGTATGTCCTTTGGATTATGTAATGCGCCGGCAACCTTTCAGAGATGCATGATCAGTATTTTTTCTGATATGGTTGAACGATTTCTGAAAATTTTTATGGATGACTTTTCTGTCTTTGGTCCGACTTTCTCTGAATGCTTAGATCATCTGAGATTAGTTCTAGAAAGATATAAGGAGAAGTACTTAGTTCTTAACTGAGAAAAGTGCCAATTTATGGTTAGAGAAGGGATAGTTCTTGGCCATGTAGTTTCAAAAAAAGAAATTGAAGTGGACAAAGTCAAAGTAGATCATATTGCAAGTCTTCCACCACCCAAATCTGTCAAAGAAATCTGTTCATTTCTAGGACATGCTGAATTTTATAGAAGATTCATTGCCAATTTTAGTAAAGTGGCTCATCCATTAACTGATCTCTTAGCAAAAGAAATTAAATTTAAGTTCACTCATGAATGCCTAGAGTCTTTTGAATTCCTTAAAAAGGCACTCATTTCAGCTCCTATCATTCACCCTCCTGTCTAGTCTGAACCTTTTGAATTGATGTGTGATGCATCTGATCATACTATGGGTGCAATTTTAGGTCAAAGAATTAATAAGCTTCCTAGAGTTATTTACTATGCGAGCAAAATCTTAAATGATGCACAGCTTAATTATACTACCACTAAAAAGGAGTTTCTGGCCATTATCTTTGCCCTAAAAAAATTTAGGTCCTATTTGGTTGGGTCACACACCATTGTCTATACTGATCACTCAGCCATTAGACATCTTCTAGCAAAGAAAGACGTCAAGGCACGCTTGATATGATGGATCTTACTCCTTCAAAAATTTGACCTAAAAATTAGGGATAAAAAAAGGTACAAAAAATGTAGAAGCAGATCACTTATCCCGAATCATAGTCGTACCATCTAGTGAAGCACCTATCAATAATTTTTTTTCTGATGAACAGCTCATGTCTGTGTCCACTGAACCATGGTATGCCGATATTGTCAACTATTTGCCATTGGTAAAGTTTCTTCTTATTGGACTACTCAAGACAGACACAAATTCTTTGCCCAAGTGAAGTATTTCATTTGGGATGATCCATACCTCTTTAAACAGTTCCTGATCAAATAATTAGAAGGTGTATCCCGGACAATGAGGTTAGAAGTATTTTATCATTCTGTCATGACTAAGCATGTGGTGGTCACTTTGTATCCAAGAAAATAACTGCTAAAGTCCTTCAATGTGGATTTTATCGATCCAATCTATTTAAGGATGCATACGAGTACTGTAGAAGTTATGCTCGATGCCAACAAATGGGACGAATCACTAAGAGAAATATGATGCCTCTCAATCCAATCTTGATGGTTGAAATTTTTTATGTGTGGAGGATCGATTTTATGGGCCCATTTTCAAACTCATTTGAAAATGAATACATTTTAGTAGCTATCGATTATGTCTCGAAGTGGGTAGAAGCTCTTCCCTGTAGATCTATAAATAGCAAAGTGGTTATAAATTTTTTTAAAAAAAATATTTTCTCCCGCTTCGGCACTCCTAGAGCAATTATTAGTGATCGGGGGATACATTTTTACAACGACCCTTTGCCACATTAATAAAAAAATATAATGTCACTCACAAGTTGGCCACACCTTATCACCCTCAGACTAGTGAACAAATAGAAGTGTCCAACAAACAAATCAAACAAATCTTGGAGAAAATTGTTAATACCAATAGAAAAGATTGGTCCTCGAAATTAGTTGATGCACTATGGACATATCGAACCGCCTTCAAGACCAATTTAGGAATGCCTTTCTATAGGATTGTATTTGAAAAATCTTGTCACTTGCCTGTTGAGCTAGAGCATAAAGCCATGTGGACTATTAAAAATTTAAATATGAATTTAGATGTAGCTGGAAATCATAGGAAGCTTCAAATTAATGAATTAGAAGAACTTAGAAATGAAGCTTACGAGAATGCTAGGGTGTACAAGGAGCGAACCAAAGTATTTCATGATCAGACAATTATGAGAAAATCATTTACTCCTAGACAAAAAGTTCTTTTGTATAATTCTAAATTACACCTATTTCTTAGAAAGCTTAGGTCTAGATGGACAGAACCTTTCTTAGTTCAAGAAGTCTTCCCACATGGAGCTATAGAAATTAAAAATCCAAGTAATGGTGCTGTGTTTAAAGTTAATGGTCAAAGATTGAAACTATTTTTGAAACTACCCAAAGAATCTTTTGACGAAGCCATGGTTCTCTATGAGCCAATTTATCATGATTAAATTGCTTAAAATATTTTGTCTGGCTGAAGACATTAAACTTAGTGCTTCTGAGAGGCAACTCAAATTTTTTTTTTCAACTAATATCTTTTCTATTGAATAAATAGAAATACTAGTCTTCGGGCTTCGTGGACTTTCAGACCAACATCGCACCAGATCACCTTCAATAAAGAACACATATTCATCAGGTGACATCTTTCTTTTTCTTAGTGTATTTCTTTCTTCATTAGAAATAATGATATTTAAGTAAAAAAATATATTTTGAGCAAAATAGAGAAGAATAATAAGAGTTAGAAAGTATTTACTAATGACTATAGTGAGTTAAGAAGTAGGTTAGTAGGCAAACTTTTAGCAGCTTACTTAGATCATTTAAAGGTTATTAGCACTTCTAACTGTACATGCACGCTAACAAGACAAATAGGTGCTGGTTGTGAGGCCGACTGAGGACTCAATTATCACTTAAAATTGTAATTGATATACACTCCAATCAAAAATTTAATTTGAGAAAAGAACTACCTGCCTAAAATAAAATAATAGAGTATATGTGGATTGCCCTAAGCTTAGTAACCGGATCTCTGCACTTAAGTCAAGTGTGAAGGTTCGTGTCAAACAGTGAAGGGAAGTCCAGGATGCTCAGCATGAAAAAAAAAAAAGAAGGCAGTGTGAAAGCTACCTTAAGTTCATTTGGGGGTGTATAGAAAATTAACCAAAATAAGGTGATAAGAGAAGATACATTTGTCCTTTACAAACCAGCACTCAAATGCTAAGTTAGTCATCACAAACACAAGTGCTGTAGACCTTTCGATGTATTCTAAGAAAGTTTCTAATTGTACTAACTATGAAATTTATTTTTAAAGCTCAATATTTAATTAGTAATACTTGCTAAACTCTTTGACTTTCAATTCTAGATCTATTTTTGTCAAAGATGATCTTAAATTAAAAAAAAAATTATATATTGTATTGCTAAGGGACTAGCAATAAATAAGTTGGGGGTGTGATAGATGTATAAATTTATCCATAGAAGTATTAATTTATGGATCAAATTATCTTTATTCTTTAAAATTGATACTTTTTCGTATATTTTACAGAAAAGAGGTGCATCAACATGAAGAGTCCGATTTGCAGACTTAAAGAGATCAAATGAAATCAAAAATAGAGTTAAAATGGATTTAAAATCAAGGCCGAAGATTTATCGAATCAATCCTTAAGTTGATGGTCCATCATGGACCATTTGGTCCATAGGAAGCTTGGGAATTTGATGGGCTGCACGATGGCTCGTAGGTGGGCTTCATGCAAACCAATGCTGATTCACATGCATCCATCCACATGTGAGCATGAATATTTAAAGCATGGAAGGCGAGGTCAGCGACATTTGTACAAAAACTCACAGAGGGTTCTGGCGGGCTCCATGGGATTCAAATCAAAGATAGGATGCCTGAGGGTTTTGAAACAAACAAAGCTTGAATTCAAATTTGGACTTGTTTTGGCACGCTAGCGTGGTTTCTCAAATGGAGATAGGACTTGGGCTTAGCAAGCAACACGGGGAGGCAGCTGTACATGGAGATTGGATCTCGACTGGATCGCTAACCTAGACAAAAGAGAGGGGTATTAAAATTTAAAAAAAAAAGAAGAAGAAAAAAAAAAGTTCTTCTCTTTAGTCCCACATCTAAAAATCATAAAAATCTCCTCCCTTCTAACACCTATAAAAAAACCTCTACACCTCCTTATTAAAACATCTCTCTCCACTCCATAATTCTTGTAGGGGGTCTGTGTGACAGACAGACATACCCACCTTTAAAATTTTTTAGCCATCTTGTTTTCACTTTCTTCCACCCTTCCAACACACGAGAAGGAGAGTCAGCCAGGAGAAGGTTGATCCCAAGCCAAAAAAGGAGAGAAGTCTGGCTCTGTAAAAATTTTATTTTATTTTCTGTTCAAATTCCAAGCCTTGTTAATGGCTTAGGAGTTGAAAATTTTTGTATCAAATTTTTATTCAGAAATAAATTAATTATTTTCTTTCTATGTAATTTTTATAATTTTAATTTCTGCAATAGAATAGTTTAAATTTCTGCATCTTTTAATTTATAATTTTTAATTTCTACAAGTTCAATTCCAGCAAGTAGAATTAGTCTTTATTTTATTATTTTTTTACTTCAAATCAACTATGTCTGGCTAAGTAATCCCTCTGGAGTTTGCGATGAAGCTAGATCATGAATAGAAGTCTGCTCTATTCAATTTCTCTTTTCGAGTTTTTAAATTTTAAGAATCATTCTCCTTCATCTCTCTCGTCAAGAGACTTGATGGGTTATCGTTGGGTCAGAATTCCTTCATAGTCCATGCTTGATTCGATGTAAGAGGGGATGATTGATAGAAGGATCACAATTTTCTAAATCATTTTTCTCTTTCCATGTGAAAACCTTGATGGATTATAGTTGGGTCAGAATCCTTCATAGCCTATACTTGGATAACACAAAGAAGTGAAGAAAGGAAGGGTCTCTTAATTAGGGTGAGAACAAAATATTTGATGGATCATAGTTGAGTTAAATCTCTTCATGATCCATGCTTGTTCATATTTTATACCTTGATCAAGGGACATTATAAAGAAATCATAGGAAGGCTCTCTAATTCATTGGTCTAGTGGATTCAAAAGCCCTAGATCTTTTAGATAATTTACCTTTATCATTAATTAGTTTATTACTTTGGTAGTTCATAATTCAACAAACAATCTTTTTCCTTTTTCTCTAAAGCTCGCCTAAGCAAGCATTTAAATACAATTCAAAATCCAATTCCTCGTGAGATCGACTCGTACTCGTCGGACGTGCTACATTGCACACCGTGCGTTTACGGTAATTTAAGACACATCATGACCGACTAATGATTCGACTACTACCGATCGACAGCGGACGACTTAGACCATCGGCATAACAGAACTACAGCCGATGGTCGCTCATGGATTCTATCGATATATGATCGGTTCTATCGATATATGATCGGCCAATTTGCTTAATATACCATAACTGTCAGAACGGTTATCGACTATGTCACGGCTATTAAGGAGAGGTAATGCCCCACTAATTCTATATTTATGATCCGACAATTTAATGCCATAAAAAGTGGGACCACGTACTCGACGATTACACAGAATCATCTATAAAAAAGAGAGGTAAGTGAATAGTATGGATAAGCCAACTTTGAACCAAAGCTCTGCTACTTCATACAATCAAAGTTACTGTTCACCAATTTTCTCTTCTCAAGCATCGAAGAGTCTCCATCGGAACAATCTAATCTGTGTGGATGCTGTCTTACAGGTGTTCATTTCTAATGAAGTGATGGAGAGTTGCCGTAATACTTATGTATTTTTTAGCCAGAGGAGAAGCAATACTTCTCTTGTGCATCAACCCACCCAGTTTTGTTATTACCAAAAAAAAAAAAAAACACCCAGTTTTGTTGATTGGTGTCCATTCACCCACCACGTATAGCACACATGTCCAGCACCATCTCAAAATGAAAAACTAGTTTTTTATTTTCAAAATATTTGGCATACTCTATGTACTAGTTGTTCATATAGGCTCTCAGGCAGTAATACTCTTCATTACCGATTTTTTTAATATTATTTTTAATATTTATTTTCAAATCTACCCTTTCTTCCATCTTATTTTTGAAAATACGGTATTTGGACAGACTCAATATGGATATGGTGAAGTTGCATATTGAACATGCCATTTTAGATTTGAAAGTCCACGTTAAACATACGATTTCAAATAACATAGCCTATCACAAAAAAAATTTAAAATTTAAAATTATTTTTAATTTAAAATTTAAAATTATTTTTAAATTTAAAATTAAAATTTAATGTTGAACATACGGTTTCAATTAAATTGCATCTTCAAGATATGATATCATTTCTTTCTTTTTTTCTATTTCCGCTACTACTTTGCATAATCACATCTCATTATTTTTTTTTTTTTTACCATTCTCAACTTCGTACAAGGGGCAAGCAGGGGTGCGGACTTCGTCGGGGCCGAACGAGGGGGAGGGAGGGCACCAGGCAGTGGGGGATATGGGGTGAGGGCGCAGGGGGCTGAGGGAGGGAGTGGGTCGCAGGGGACATGGGGTGCGAATGCCAGGGCCGGGGGAGAGCAGAGGGGGTTGGGGTGTTTGTGTTCGTGCAGAGCAGCAGCAGGGGGTGCGGGGTGCGTCAGGGCCGAAAGGGAAGGGGTGGGGGCACCAGGCAGCGAGGGGCATGGGTACGGACGTAGGGGCGGAGGAGGTGCGGTGCGGATAGACGGCTATGACAGTAGAGAGGTCCCGCATGAGGCCCAAAAGGAAGGGTGTGGAGGAGCGATGGCCAAGTGGAGGTGCCATGGATGGCACGCTGGAGAGTGGTGGGCGCAGGTTGGCCGCGGTAAAGGAAGGAGAAGGATGGAGGGGGGGTGGTTGGGGGAGTGGAGAAACGAAGTGAGAAAAAATAAATATATATATATATGTGATTAGTAATAAAATAATATTATTTTATTAATAAAAATATCATTATTCATTAATAATAAAATATTATTATTTGATTAGTAATAAAATATTATTATTTGATTAATAATAAAAATTATTATTTTATTAAAAAATTATTATTTTATTGATAATAAATATTATTATTTGATTAATAATAAAATATTATTATTTGATTAATAATAAATATTATTATTTATTAATAATAAAATATTATTATTTTATTAATAATAAAAATACAACATGGTGTCGGAGGAGTGTGGATCAGTGGCGAGTGGGTGGAGGAGCTGCAGATGATGTTGGAGGGGGCTGACCGCAAAGAACAAAAATTTTATTTGAATATATTTTATATTTTAATATTTGATTTTGATTTAATTTGAATGATAATTATATTCAAAAGTCTATTTCAGATATTGTCATTCATTTCAGATCCAACAAAACTCACACAATGAGCTTCGGATCGGCAGACATAAAATGATGATAAGTTGATGAAGTAAGGACTGACAATCGAGGATCGAATTAGTAGCCAATCAAGGATCGAAGTTGAAGAGGAGATCGGCAGCCGAACCCACACTAGGCTTTAACGATGGCTAATATTGTCTTCTCTTCTTCCACTATGATGTCAGAGCTCAAGATCAGAGGCGACGTATCACAAACCTACATTCCTATATTTCTATATATAAAATAATAATATTTTATTATTAATAAAATAATAATATTTATTATTAATAAAATAATAATATTTTATTATTAATCAAATAAAAATATTTTTACTAATAAAATAATAATATTTTATTACTAATTAAACAATAATATTTTATTATTGATCAAAAAATAATATTTTATTATTTATCAAATAATAATATTTTTTATTAATAAAATAATAATATTTTATTACTAATCAAATAATAATATTTTATTACTAATCAAACAATAATATTTTATTACTAATCAAACAATAATATTTTATTTTTAATTGAATAATAATATTTTTTTATTAATAAAATAATAATATATATTTTATTACTAATCAAATATATATATATATATATATTTTTTCATTTCATTTCTACCTTTCCCCCACCAACCACATGCCCCCCCCTCTAGATCCTTCGCCTTCTTCTATCCACGATCGGCCTGCACCCACCCCCCTCCGACGTGCCATTTGTGGCATCTTCGTCCAATCGCCGCTCCTCCGCACCCTCCCTCATAGGCTCCACGCCCAGACCTTCCTGCCGCCATAGCCACCTGTCCGGCCGCACCCCCTCGGCCCTGCACCCACACCCCATGCCGCCTACCTCCCGACATGCCCACCCCTCGCACCCCACCCCCCCCCAAATCCTCCACCATCTCCGGCCCCAATGTTCGCACCCCATGCCCCCCACGGCCCACCCCTACTGCCGCATCCGATCGCCCCTCGCCACCACCAATCCACCCTTGCTCGACATCATCGAACCCATGCCCACACCTCCACTTGTCCCCTGTACAAAGTGGAAATGAAAAAAAAAAAAAAACAATGATTATACAAGGTATGAAGCTGGAAATGAAAAAAAAAAATAATGATTATACAAAGTATGAAGCGAGAACCAAAAAAAATCGTAACTTGAAATGAGATTTAATTAAAACTTCGTGTTTAATATATAATTTTAATTTTAAATTAAAAATAAATTTTAATTTTTAATTATGATAAATCATGCCATTTAAATGGCATGCTCAAAATATGATTTCAAATTGAAATTCATGTGCGATTCCACTGTATCCATGCCAAAACCGTCTAAATGCCGTATTTCCATAAATAAGATAGTAAGAGTAGATTGAAAATAAAAATTAAAAAATAATATTTAAATAAAAAAACCCTTCATTGCTACACCTGTCAGAGATGGGATTTCCGTTTTCTTTCCCCTAAAAAAAAAAAAAGTTTTCCATTTTTCTTGCATGTGAGCATGCACGTGCCCACGCGCAGCTTGCGTCACAGTTAGCAGTCTGTGAAACAGATGGAGAGAGGTTCAAAGAGATCCATCACAAGTTTTTTTAAAAAAAAAAAAAAACATGAACTAGAAATGAAGATGAGCCAAAATAATGGCCACTCCCATCCACAAGCGCCTATCCCAGTGATGGCATATCAAAAATTTGGATGACGAAATGGTTATATATTTTCCAGTGGATCGGATTTTACTCACTCAAAATGATCAAATTATAGTGAACTCAACATCAATTACAATTTTCAGCAGCATATTATTATTATTATTATTGATTGAAGCCCAGCGCATATATTATTGACAATGAAAGACAATATTAATACATCAAAAAAAAATTGCATGATATAGAGTTGCATCAAGGTCTCCTAGGAAACTTTGAGAAGTCCGGGCGCCGCCGCTCCATGTAAGCTGTCTTTCCTTCATTTGCCTCTTTGGTGCCATAAAAAATGAGTGTTGCATTGCCACCCAGCTCCTGCAGAAGAATGATGTTAATCAACTGTTGAAGAATTTAACATCAATATCAAAGATGCATCCAATCTTTCCCATAAATCAGACACATGAAACTGTTCATTTGATTTGAAATTTTAACATTTGCTGAAAAGTCCTGCAAAATGATGAGTTATTCAATTGAGCATGACCAATACTTTGTGATAGTTAAAACTGCATCGACACAGAAGCAAGGAAAATTATCAAACATGATCACTGTAGCAACAACTAGAGCTTGGTCTAGCACCTTCAGCTTTTGGCTGGATCTCTATAACTAGGAGTTAGAAAAAGTAGGTCATTTCATTTTCTTAGAGGTGGCTGGTGGAATGCATCAAGAAAACACATAAATCAATCAATTTTTAAAATTTTGTTGCATCAATAGTTGATCATTGTGTCCACAAGTACCACACGATACCTGGAGACCAGCATGGCCATCATCTACCGCATTAAGAGCAGATTTCAGCACCCGAATTGCTGTTGGGCTGTTCCTTAAGATCTCCCGGCACCACTTCAGGGTTTCCATTTCTAATTTCTCAAGCTGTAGAGAAAACATGAATTTGTTAAGTTGAACTTCCCTTCACACAATTTAGCTCCCTTTAGCCTACCATCCAAAAAAAAAAAAAAAAAAAGAGCTCCCTTTAGGCAATCCAAAGAATGATGCATGAATTATACATGGTAACTCTGCACTTCTAAAAATACCAAAACATGTTTGTCAGGTTAAATGGCGGTTTCCGTGCCTTGATTGATGTTTATGACATGAGAACCACACTTCCAACTGATAAAAGTCAATGAGTTTTTGTTTGACAGCTACTTTGTCTCAAATTTGGAATCAGATATTTTGTGGGCTGGGTACACTAGGTTATTTCTTAGAAATAGTGGATGCTATGATAGCAAATCAGCCCTTAAAGCTGGTTTTCATCAATTTTAATCCACATACTTCCATGGAACACTGGATTACTTCTCTTAAGATAGTTTACCGTGTGATAGCAGTTTGCTTATTAAACCTAAAATTTATTTCTTTGCAGCCAAATTTGCTTTTCCTTTTTTATTTTCCAGTCCATTGGCTGTAGAGAAAAAACAAAAAACAGAGTATGTATTTCAGGAGTCCTGTATTTTATGTGAATTTATTAAAATCACAAGATAAACATTTGCAAAACTAAGATGCTGAAGTGGATTTTTGGTAAATATAAGGAAAATACTCCAGATGCATATATATGGTCAGGTGAAGCTCAGAAGTCATGCATTGATATAGGACAGACATGGAAAACAAATTAATGTGGTCAGTATGTTTGATAAAGCCTAAACGGCCGTCTAAGGTTGGCTTAGAATTGTAAGGAATAATCAGGAAAGAGGAAAACATAAGAGATCATGGATTAAAGCTGCAGGAGGATTTGAAAATTTTGAATTGATAACAGATTTATATCCCTTGTGAGGAGCCACTGGTGAAGAATTAACAAAACTAAGTCCTAATTAATAAGGTTTGTCGCTTATAATTACAAACCATATTCTAGAACAAATTAAAGAGAACTGCTGGAGATGAATTAAAAACACTAAGTCCAAATTAATAAAGCTTGTCAATTATAATAACATGAATGGGCTATTCCAGAAAAAATTAAAGCAACGATAAGTGAGGAGGGTAGTCAGCTGCATGCATTTGCTCCCTGGAACTTCTGTTTTCCAAATTTTTTAAAAAAACAACACACAACTAACAATAAATTATCGATTTATCATATGTCAAGCTTACCGGAACTACAACATTCACAAGTCCCATTTTCTCTGCTTCGTAAGCATTGTAGAATCGTGAAAGGAACCACATCTCACGTGCTTTCTTGGGACCAACCTGTTTAGCCATGAAATAATGCAGTAGAAAATGCAGGCAATCAGATTAGATGCAATGACCCTGCAAAGGATACTATTATCATTCAAAACACATTCATGATAAGCAAAACTAACATAAAAAATGCGTTCATGATGTGAAATAAATGCTCCTTAAAGGAACTGGCAAAACAGCACAAGTAGGGATTCTCTAAAATACCATCCCTTTTAAGTTCTCCTTGGAAGAAGTAGGTATACATCATGACAAACACCTACCTCTCATGGTTAGCTTACCAAGCGGGACATGATGGAAGACCCATAGCCTGCATCAAAACTTCCCACCTGCAACCTCATAGCAAGGAAAGAAGAAAATTGTAAAGCTATGATGACTTTGTCAGGTGAAGCAAAATCACAAACCCAGAATGCCTGAGGTGTAGTTTTGCACATCACTCGTCAACAAAGAAATTGATGAGTGAGAAAATTAGGAGAAAGAAACTCCCAGTAAACCTCACAAACAGAACAAAAGAACAATAAAAGCCAAGTTGTCCTGTCAATAGAATAAGAACCTTTGCACCGGTCTGTCCAAAGACTGCATTATCAGCTGCAACAGTTAGATCACAAACCATGTGTAATACATGTCCACCACCAACAGCATAACCCGCTACCTAATTTAAAATAAGAAAGCAGGTTAATGTCCAAACAAAATGAATTAAGCAGGGAATAAGCAAACAGCAAGTAGAGAGTATACCATAGCAATAACTGGTTTTGGGAGACGGCGAATTTGGACCTGGACCAGAAAAAGACAGATAGGCTTAAAATAAAAAAGCTAAAAAATCAAAGTACACAGATGATGGTTGAAACCTGATTTCCATTATGAAACTTGAATTTGCACCATTCTTATGGGAAATATATTTGCTAAGTTATGTTGCAATCTCATGATAGCTGGCACATAAAATTATTAAAGATTAGTCCCATGCTACCTACAAGATATCCAGGATCAACAGCTCATAATCAATCACCGCTTTCCAAGATTTCTTGTATTTGTATCAGCTACTGTGCTAGTAGCTTAATGATATGGTACCTTGCTCTGTATACTAAAATAGTCCCCATACCAGAACAGGGTTAGGAGAGCCTTTGCTCACAGCCATGATACCACCTGAAACCAGGCAGTATGCATTGGTACAACATGAAACCAAGAAGAACCGGTTGATTCCACCTGATATAGGCCAATTCGGCCCTTGTGCTGTACTCAACCTAGGTACCATATCAGTACCTTATCTGTATGGTATGATATCCCCAGTACAAGACATTATGGGCTCGTTCTTTTGTGGGTAAATATCATGGGAAAGTTGGTCAACTTTCCTATTGACCAACTTACCCATGTTCTCACAGATTTCAAGATGGGTAAATTATTTTCCATGGGTGGCATTTACCCATGAAATAGGAGGAAAATTTTACCCATCCAGGGGATGGCTAAATGATTTTCTCATCAACCGGTAAAGTAATCTCTTAATTTTATTTCTAAAATATCTTTTTTCTCGTTTCCGATGCCTCTATCATTAATGCCTAATAACTCAGATTAATAAAATATATCTTTATTAGAAGTTAATAATTTTATTATGTTAGGATAATTTGGTATAGACTAAAAGCTTAGTTTGGTACAAAAAAAATTACTTAGTTTGGTACAAAAAAAATTAAGCTTTATAAATAAATCATCAAATTTGACCCAAGAAGCATAAAGGGTATTATGGAAAATATGGATAAAGTTTAGCAACTTACCCGGGAAAGTAATAATGCAAAAGAACATGGGTAACAGATTTCAAAGCCACTTTCCATGTATAAAAGAACATAGGTAAGTTATTTTCCTGTCTAAATGTTACCTGGGAAATACTTACCCAGAAAAATATAGTTTCATGGGTAAATCTTTTACCTACAAAAGAACAGGCCCTATAGGTTGGTACGGCAAACCAAGTGTAAGTCTGCTCTTATGCAAAATAACTTCATACAAGCCCTATACAAGAATTTGTCATATTAGATGCTCAACAGGTAAAAAATTTTCACTACAGTTCAACTATAGGAAAACAACCATGTCATAACTTCATGAGGTCTGCAAACAAAGTGCAAGTTGCCCAATGTAAATATACATTATGTGTTCATGCATGAACTAATCATCATGATTTTTGCACATCAAAAGATCTACTCGCTCCAATACACAATACTTTGAGTTTCACCATAATTACGGTAGAATGAGAAATGCATAATATCATCATAGGCACTGGTAAAGCATGGGAAAAGTTATGAAGATGTACCTGGAGATCCAAAACATTAAGACGACCAAAACTTTCAAAATCAGCATATCCATCAGAGCTTCTCAGAGCCTGGTCACCACCACTACAAAAGGCCTTGGTTCCCTATTAAAAGCAAACTTTTTAAATTTTAAAATATTCTCATTGAATAGTAAAATAGGGAACCATGTTTGCATATACTATTTGACATTTGTCAAGAACCAAAGCTGTTGTAGTATTCTCATTCCTATGTCTTCATACAGAAAGACAGACAGTGAAGAGTTACAGTAGAAACAAGCATCAACAGCTCACTAACTGCTTTGAGGTTTCTCATCCTTTTTTGGGGAATTCTTAGCTCAGTAATTATCTTTATATAGTAAAGGTATTTGTAAATATAGAAGGTTATTGATTTATCACTAGGATTTTATAACCACTGGAAATTTTTATGTGCCAAATAGCAAGTTATCAAGACAAAGAATACTGCTATAATGAATCAATGTTTGGATTAAAAATATATATGCTTGCAAAAATAGAGTCATATACCTTCCCTGTTAAAATGATGACTCCCACAGTGCTATCATCCCTAGCATCATCAAATGCACGAATAAGCTCTTTGATAGTATGTGGCCTAAAAGCATTCCTTCTCTCTGGACGATTAATTGTGATCTGCAAAAGTAAAAGAAAATTAACTAAATCGAACATTCGGATATGTGATCTTGGACAAAAATGTCACAAAAATGCCAATACATGAATTCACATACGTGCAACTGTGAATATGTAACATAAAAATTTATGTATATATAGAAGTACATATTATCTAATTGTGCAAGTAAATTGTAGGAAATATATATATATTTTTTTAAATAAAAGAATAGTAGAATTCATACATGTTCAAGATGTAGTTAATTGCATGCATTATTCATTCACAAATTGAGTGCAAAGATGCATGTTGGGTCATAAAAATCATATATGTGTACCATCCAGACATTCTTATAGCAGCATCTAATGGGTTTAAATTGCTTGCAACTCTGAATATAAATTATTTTAGGAATCAGTGAATGGCACCTTTTTTGATTTTTCAGTAACTTCTTCCAACAAATGTTCAATTCAGAAATAGGGTCATCTTTACCTTCCTAAAGACTCTATAACTCAAACTCTTCATAAAAACTCTAGTGAATCCTCTAACTTATGCTAACTTCCCGTTTTCTTGTTTATCTTCCAAGTTCCAAATGCTAACAGAGACCAAATATCATGCCACGCATCTTCTACATAGAATGCAAAGCATGCACACTGCATAATAGTGATGCTAAGCTCTTCACTATAACACTCCCAGGAACAACTGCCACCTCTCAACCTACACAACAGGCTAAAATGGGATTATTAAATAAAATTAACATCACCAACAGTGCATCTCTTGAACTACCTCATGTAGTCATCCTTGTCCAGCAGGTCAAAAGTTCACCTCAGAATTACTAGACTATGAGGGAAAGGTGAAACAGAATGGGGCAAAATAACATTAATAAATAGTGATGCGATGCAGTAAAAATTGCAATTTTGGTTAAAAAAGGCATTTTTTAACCAATTGTTGACTGAAAACCACAACATTAAGGTGATTCAGATGCATTGTTACATCAAATTATCAAAACTATAAGCATGCAGTCAAAATAGCAACTTTAGCTAAAGAAGGCATTTTTTTACCAATAAGTAACTGAAACCACAACACTAAGGTGATTCCGGATATATATCTACATGAAATAGTCAAAACCTGAACCATAGAAGCCACCAATTAATATTAATCCACCATATTACCTTAGCGATCCCCTCACCGACAGATTTCTCGTAGATAATGTCCGTAAATTCCTTCCCTGTTCCATCACACACTACTCTCCAGGAGGCCTCCTTCATCGGGACTTCTCCATGGATGTGATGGTAGCTATCATCCGCTGACGCTATAGAGGGAGTTATCGGAGGAGGCCAAGAAGGGGAAGGGCTGAGGTGGCTGTTAAGTTTTGCTATCCTTCTCTCTAGAGTTTTGAGCTCCTTCCCTGGGGTGTCCGCCATGACAGGAACTCCAGAGAGCTGGGCTGAAGCTGGGGCTTTAGCTGGCGGGACGGAAGGATGGAGAGGCCATGGCGATATTAGAGAGCCAGCCAGCTCGGTGTTTTGGATAAGGCTGGATACGGCTACGTGAAGATAGGGTCACGGGCTCGGAAAATTACGAGTGGAAAAGCTCCCACTTGGGGTAAAACGACCACGGTGGTTGATTCCGGACAGAAGCGATGAACACGTATGCTCTTGGAATTGCCCCGCTTGATGATTCGATGAAGCACGCTTAATCAGGAGGCCACTAGCTATGGTCCAAAAATTTTCGAAGAAAAAACCGAGGTGGATGCTGAACATTATATTTGGTGATCCAGATAAGATCACTATTATGATCTAATCATCAATGATCCTGATAATTTGATCTCAATGATTTAAAAATATTACATTTTATAGGCTGTGGTCCACTAATTAAAGATCTACATCTTTTTAAATAATTTATTTGATATTTTATGAGAATCCATGATCACTAATTCTTCGTAATCTTATATGGATCACCCCATATTAAATATCTCTTATGTAGAATAGCGTATATCATACTCGCATCTAGTAGAGCAATTATAGAGATTGGGAGGACTAATCATCATCGCAACGCTTCATATCCGAGACACCCTCATAGAGATTAAAAATATCAAGAAGAGATTACCAATGGTACTTGGTCTAATCAGCGGATAGGGCCAGTAAGTATGGTAGGTCCCATCCAATGAGCATCAAATTTTACATGCTCCCATAGTAAAAGATGTATTTTGATGCTACCAATTTTGCATTATGGAATCCACTATTGGCTTTGTTATAGGCTTATAGCCATGTCATTGCATTTAAAATGGGCTTCGAAGGGCTAACTAGCCTGCTTTGCTGTACCCTCTCCTCTTTTCTTTTCCGTTGTTGTCTGACTGGTTAAGTAGTTCATAGTTCATTAAGGTATTTATATTAAAATCACATATACTCATGCCTCTTGTTATCATCCTTTTTGTTTGAAATAATGGCCCTTCTTTTATCTTTTTGTGTGATATAGCTTGCGTGCTTCTCACCGTCCGACTCAGGGTCGCTGCCCAAATAAAAGCATCGGCCAGCTCACCGTCCGACTCAGGAGTAGAGGGGGGCAACTGTTGGGGAATACCCACCGACCGACCGACTGACAGTCGGAGCGACCGACTGACGGACGCCATCACCGGCCAATTATCGACCGGCGGCCGACTGAGATGTGTCGGTCGGACGTACTCTTCCCGACCGACTGGACCTGGGAGCCTGATGGCCGACTCACATAAGACTCGCCGACCAACGGAGGGGCCCGACGCCACTAAGCTAGCCACCGACCTAGGGTCGGTCGACTCCTCCGATCGCCGTACAGCCGCCAGAGTTTGTCAGTCCTGACAGCCGCATGCGGCACGGCCATCTAGGGACATTGTCCCGCCGAGGGCATTGTCAATCCTGGTGATTTGACAGCCCCACGGCGACATGACACTTTCACGGCGACTCTGACAATCTACCGTGAGTTGACAATTCCTCACTTGTCCGCGCCATTAATGACGGCACCATACCGTGCTCCACTATATAAATCGAAAAAGGCAACAGTGCAAGGGATCTCTCTCTCTCCACTTCTCGACTTGGAGACCACAGGCTCGCACCTCTCTCCTCTCTTCCTCGATTGAGCTCTCTGTCTTCATTTCACTGTTGCCCAGTCACCTCTCTGACTTGACCGTCGGAGGGTCCCCGCCGGAGCCGCCTCCGGTCAGTGTGGACTTCTCATTTTTGCAGGCGCACGTTCCCCGGCGATCAGACGACGAGGCGATTGGCCGCAACAGATTGGCACGCCAGGTAGGGGGGCACGATGACGAAGACAAGAGTCCAACGATCGAGGATCACCGGGTCCGCGAGGCGCTCTTCCCATCGGGAAGAGGCCTCCCCGCCACCGTCGGCGGTGGAGCCCAGCTCTCCACGCCCCGCAGTGACCACGGAGGCGCAGATCGCGGCCATCGTATGGCAGATGACCGTACTGACGGACGCAGTCAAGAGCCTCCAGCAACAACCGGCGGCCCGTCCGATGCCCTCCAGGAGCAGCCGCCGACGACCGCGCCGATCCCCGTCGCCTCCGCGCGAGCGCCCCAACAACGCTCCCACAGAGAGGAGGAGGGACGGCCATGGCGCGATGACCGACGGTCCCAGCAGCCCTCTCCTTCTCTGCTGGAATGGGAGAGGAAGGAGAAGCGGCCACGAACGCCGTCCGCCTCTCCCTCGGAATCTTCCGGGGACTCCACTCCTGGGGTCTCCCAGCACCGACGGGCGGACGACTACGAGCGCCGGTTCGAGGAAATCGACCGCCGGCTCGCGCAGTTGCAGGTGGACGGCCAGAAGTCTTCGAACGACGTCGACTTCCAGACCGCCCAACCTCTCTCCCGACTAGTTCTCGATGAACCGATCCCAGTCGGTTCAAGATGCCACACGTGGAGCCATACGACGGCTCCACCAACCCGATCGACCACCTTGAGAGCTACAAAGCTCTCATGACGATCCAAGGGCAACCGACGCTCTTTTTTGCATCGGCTTCCCCGCCACACTTCGCAAGGCTGCCAGGGCCTGGTACTCCGATCTTCGATCGGGAAGTATCCACTCCTTCGGACAGCTCGAGCACTCGTTCGTGGCCCACTTCAGCACCAGCCGGAAGCCACCGCGAACGTCGGACAGCCTTTTCTCCCTCAAACAGGGGGAAAATGAGACGCTCCGACACTTCGTGGCGCGATTCAACACGGTCACGCTTGAGGTCCGGGACCTCAACGAAGAATGGCTATCTCAGCCATGAAACGGGGGCTGAGGGCGTCCCGATTCACCTACTCTCTGGACAAGACCCTCCCCCGGACGTACGCCGAGCTACTGGAGCGCGCGTACAAGTACATGCGCGCGGACGAAGGAGCTTCCGACCGATGCTGGCCGAGCCCAAAGGCCCGAAGGAGAAGCGGAGGAAGGGTCGGGAACCCGCCGAACCCAGCAGGCCCCCGACCGATAGTCAGGTTTCGCCACCCCGACGGATCCAAAAGTCACCCCGGCAACAGACTCCAAGGTCGGCACGCCCCAGGTATGACTCCTACACTCCTCTCTCCGCCCTCGTGCGCAGATTCTAATGGAGATCGAGGGGGAAGAATACCTGCGACGGCCCCCGCCTTTGAAGGCAAAAGGCCTCGACCGTCTGAAGTACTGCCGATTTCACCGAGGCCACGGCCACAACACCGAGCAGTGCATCCAGCTCAAGGATGAGATTGAAGCCTCATTCGCCGGGGTATCTCGGTAAATTTCGGAAGGGCCCGCTGACTCAACCAGTTGCCGATCGACGACCCAGCCGACTGAAAAAGCGGCGACCAATCAGCCGACGGTCGAGTCATCAACATGATCTCCAAGCGGCTGGGCCCGGGGACGTCCGCGGGGGGGAGTCGACGAAAAAGCCGCGCCCGGACGACGTAATCACTTTTACGGAGGAAGACGTTCGGGGCATCCAAACTCCCCACGACGATGCTGTCGTTGTTTCGACAACAATAGCAAATTATGATGTAAAAAGAATTTTTGTTGATAATGGAAGTTCGACAAATATTTTGTTTTACTCGACCTTCTCTCGGATGCAATGTCAACTGACCGACTTAAGAGGGTCTCTATGCCCTTGATCGGCTTTGCCGGGACGCTGTCACGACGGAGGAGAAATTACCCTGCCTGTGACGGCCGGCACCGAACCGCGCAAAGCACGATCCACTTAACTTTGCGGTGTCCAAGTGCCTTCGGCCTACAACGCCATACTTGGACGACCCGGATGAACGCCCTCAGGCAATCGTCTCGACGTACCATCTCCTTGTTCGGTTCCCGACAAAAATGGGGTCGGAGAGATGCGCGGGGATCAACAGCTCGCCCGACGATGCTTCCAGATCTCCGCTCAAAACGACGAGTGAAGGGCTCCTGACGATCGACAAGCTGGACCAGCGGGAGGAGGAAGAACGAGGTTCGCCGGCCGAGCAGCTCGTGGCGATCCCGATAGCGAAAAATCCGGATCGAAAGGTTTGGGTCGGGTCCAACTGCCCGACCCCGGAACGACGACGATTGACGGAGCTGCTGACGGCCAAGCCGACATATTTGCTTGGTCGGCAGCAGATATGTCGGGCATCCCCCAGAGACAATAACCCACCGACTCAACATCGACCCGACGATGAGGCCGGTGAGGCAGAAGAAAAGGTCCTTCGCCCCAGAGAGACAGAGGGCCATCGACGAAGAAGTGGACAAGCTACTCGAAGCGGGCTTCATACGAGAATCCACGTATCCCGATTGGCTCGCCAATGTTGTCATGGTCAAAAAAGCCAACAAAGTGGAGGATTTGCATCGACTATACCGACCTGAACCGAGCCTGCCCAAAAGATAGCTTTCTACTTCCAAAGATTGACCAGCTGGTGGATGCGACGTCCGGATTTCGACTGCTCAGCTTCATGGACGCCTTCGCCGGATACAACCAGATCCGGATGGCGCCTGAAGACGAGGAGCATACCGCCTTCGTGACTCCCAAGGGCCTCTACTGTTATCGGGTGATGCCCTTCGGACTGAAGAACGCCGGCGCCACCTACCAGCGACTTGTCAATAAGGTCTTTAAAGACCAGATCGGGCGCAACATGGAGGTGTACGTGGACGACATGCTGGTGAAAAGTGCGCAGATCCCGATCATGTTCGGGATCTCGAGGAGACCTTCCGCACCCTACGACGACACCGAATGAAGCTCAACCCGACCAAGTGCGCTTTTGGGGTGACCTCAGGGAAGTTCCTCGGATTCCTCATTTCTCAGAGAGGGATTGAGGCCAACCCTGAGAAAATAAAGGTAATCCTCGACATGCGTCATCCGAACATCAAGAAGGAGGTCCAACAGCTGAACGAAAAAATTGTCGCTCTTAGCCGATTCATTTCTCGATCTGCTGAAAGGTGCCTCCCATTTTTCAAAACTTTGCGCCAGGCAAATGGTTTTTCTTGGTCGGATGAGTGCCAACGGGCCTTCGAAGACCTGAAGAAGTACTAGGCTTCCCACCGCTGCTCGTAAAGCCGCAGGTCGGGGAGACCTTGTATCTCTACTTGGCCACATCTTCTGAGGCTATCAGTTCGGTGCTCGTCCGAAAAAATGAGAACCGAACCCATCAGCCTACCTACTACATTAGCAATGTGCTCCACGGCGCCGAAGCCAGATATTCGGAGACGGAAAAGATGATTTCACCCTGACCGTCTTCGCGCAACGACTCCGTCCATACTTCCAGGCTCATGCCATAGTGGTGCTCACCAACCAGCCCCTGAGGGCGATATTGCGCCGATCGGATACATCTGGACGACTGACAAAGTGGGCGATGAAGCTCAGCGAGTTCGACATTCAGTACCGACCGCGGCCCGCCTTGAAGGCTCAGGTCTTGGCCGACTTCATCACTGAGTGCCCGACAACCAACCAAGGGTCGGGAGCTGCGGACCAGGGACGAGACGCGGTCTCCGAGCCAGATCCGGTCTCCACCTGGGTACTGCACATCGACGGAGCTTCAAACGCTCAGGGGAGCGGGGCCGGGCTCCTGCTCACAAATTCGGATGGGGTCGTCACCGAGTACGCCCTCCGATTTGACTTCAAGGCCTCCAACAACCAAGCCGAATACGAAGCACTCCTCGCGGGCTTGAGGATGGCGAGGGAACTGGGCGTCGACAGCCTCCGGGCATTCTCCGACTCTCAACTGATCGTGGGGCAGGTCAGGGGCGAATTCGAGGCACGAGATCCGACCATGGTCAAATACCTTCAGAAAGTGAAGGACCTCGTAGCACGCCTCAGGTATTTTAAAATTTCCCATATCCCTAGGTCGGAGAACGCCCGTGCCGACGCACTCTCCAGACTGGCGACTTCGGCCTTCGACTCTTTGGGTCGGACGTTCGTAGAGAACCTCGAGCAGTCGAGCATCGATCGGGTCGAAGAAGTACAGTAGCTAACGGCCGAACCAAGTTGGATGGACCCGATCGTTCGGTATCTGACCGACGGGATCGGCCCCGAGGATCCCGCGGAGGCCAAGCGGCTCCGATGGTCGGCCTCCCAATATGTGATCATGGACGGCCGACTCTACAAGAGGTCGTTCTCCCTCCCCTTGCTTAGGTGCTTGGGACCGACCGACGCCGACTACGCTCTCCGAGAGGTGCACGAAGGAATTTGCGGGAATCACTTGGGGGGCAAGTCCCTGTTCTACAAAGTCCTGCGACAGGGTTACTATTGGCCTACCATGAGGAAGGACGCGGCCGAGTTGGTCCGGAGGTGCGAACCTTGTCAGAAGTACGCCAACATTCAACACCAACCGGCCAGCCAAATTGCTCCTATTGTCGCTCCATGACCCTTCGCCCAGTGGGGGGCGACATTCTCGGTCCTTTTCCTCCAGCGTCGGGTCAGAGAAAGTTCATAGTTGTCGCCATCGACTACTTCACCAAATGGGTGGAGGCCGAACCCTTGGCGCAGATCACCGAGTGGAAGATGGAGGACTTTGTCCAAAAGTCCATCATCTTCAGGTTCGGGTTGCCGCATACTATCATCACCGACAACGGGCGGCAATTCGACAACCAAGACTTCAGAGACTTCTGCGTCAGGTTCCACATCACACACCGACTGACTTCAGTCGGACACCCACAGTCCAACGGCGAAGTCGAGGTGACCAATCGGACCTTACTCCACGGACTCAAGACCCGACTAAATGAAGCCAAAGGCCTCTAGGTCGACGAGCTAGGCTCCGTTCTGTGGGCTTACCGAATGACCCCCCGCGTTCCGATCGGGGAGTCGCCTTTCAGCTTGGCCTATGGAACGGAGGCAATGATCCCGCTCGAGATTGGACTGTCGTCTTCAAGGGTCGAGCGGTATCAAGAACCGGACAACTCCGAGTGTCGGAGGGCCGACCTAGACCTCCTCCCCGAACTACGAGACGAGGCTCAAATTCGCATGGCTTCGTACCGACAGAAGGTCGCTCGGTATTACAACGCCAAGGTCAGACCAAAGCTTTTCAGGTCTGGTGACTTAGTCCTGAGGAAGGCAGAGGTCTCGAAGCCCCTGGACCAAGGGAAGTTGGCTCCGAACTGGGAAGGGCCCTACAAGGTAGCATACACCTATGGTCCGAGAGCCTACCGACTGGAGACCCTCGAAGGGAAACCCATTCCCCAAACTTGGAACACCGACAACTTGAAGTTGTATTACCAATGAACTTTGTAATTGTCCAGTCAGAATACAAATTCGATTTGAAATCTCGGAGTTTTAACTCTTCGACTAACGATCGGCGCTCACCAAGGTCAAGCCCCGACATGCCGACTTGAGCTTGGTATCCGTCTGAAACAAACGACCCTATCGTCGATGACGCATCGAACTCTTACGAGGACCGACGCATCCATATGGACGGGAGTTACACTCCTTCGACCTTCGACGACGCATCGGACTCTTACGAGGACCGACGCATCCATATGGACGGGAGTTACACTCCTTCGACCTTCGACGACACATCGGACTCTTACGAGGACCGACGCATCTATATTGACGGGAGTTGACACTCCTTCTACGGTCGAACTTTCGGGCCAGACCATCGGCTAACATGCCGATCGAGCTCCGATCAAAGAAAGGCGAAATGCCTGCACGACCGACATCGCGACTCCCGACCGAGCTACGGTCGGTCGAGGATATTCGGCTCACCACCGTCTATCGCACAATGCGACCTCCGTCGCATTCACGACTCACCAACCGGGCTACGGCCGGCCGGCAGATATTCGGCTTACCACCGTATATTGCGAGGCACAGTATGTATACCCGACACAAGGGTATCAGGGTCCGACTTATCGGTGCTCCCTCGACCGAATGCGCCGGACGACATTCGACTGAACGCGTCAGAGGGGACCCGACTACCAAACCTTCACCACGGTCGGTTGGCTCCCGACTCGACAGACGCGCCCGACTGACGACCTTAACTATCAAAGGCCGATCCAAAGTCGGGACTTACTCTACCTTCGTGGCGGCACGAGTTGCCGAACGTCCTAACCGACCTATATGAGTTAGTGACTTACGAAGACATTCAACAATACACAAGAAGAAGACCGAGCAGAGGAAAAAGTAAAGAAAGTTTTCATTCAAAGTCAAAAGGAAGTTTACAAAGTCGGGTCGAAGCCCGATTACAAGTGTTTCAAAAAAGGAAAAGGCGAAAGAAACAAAAGTCGGCAAGGCCCGATCATCCCTCTGAGTCGATCTCCTCGACCGACGGAAGATCGGGGATAACCGGTGTGTCGACCACGATCGACGCTGGGTCGACGGCCGAAGCAGGACCGTCGGTCGGCGGGGGGCTGGCAGTCGGTGCCACTTGCTTCGGGACGGCTTCCTCCGCCACGACGATGCCTCCCGATGGCTGGTCGGCCATCTCCTCGGTGGCTTGCTCCTCGGCCCCCGGTGGGACGATGCTGCTGATGTCCAGCTCCGGGTACAAGGCATGGATCGCATCCCGACCGTTCTCGTACCCCACCCGGTACGATGCGAAGCCCGACTCGAGCATCTCCTCCCGGACTGGTCGGTGGCCCGGAAGTCCTCCACGCCCGACTGGCCGACTCCTTCGCCGACCTTGCTTCTTCTTCCGCCTGGCCGAGCGAGTCCTTTGCCGACTCTGCTTCTGCCTTCGCTATGTCGGCGTCGGCCTGGGCGATCGACAAGTCCTCCTCGGCTTTGGCGAGCCTCTCCAGGCTGACCCGAAGCTGCTCGCGCTCGCCTTGGAGTTCGGCGGCGACGCCATCCCGCTCGCACCGCAAACGATGCACCGTCCGGCCCTTGCGTTTGGCTTCCTTTTTGGTTGACCTTAGCTCGGCCCCAAGCCGGGAGACTTCGTCTACCAACTTGGCCTCCCGGTCGGCTGACTGCTTCAAGTGGTCGACC
>NC_025998.2:13776006-13778525 GCF_000442705.2 Elaeis guineensis | reverse complement strand
GAAGCCCGACTCGAGCATCTCCTCCCGATACTGGTCGGAGGCCGGAAGTCCTCCACCGCCCGACTGGCCGACTCCTTCGCCGACCTTGCTTCTTCTTCCGCCCGGCCGAGCGAGTCCTTCGCCGACTCTGCCTCTGCCTTCGCTATGTCGGCATCGACCTGGGCGATCGACAGGTCCTCCTCCGCTTTAGCAAGCTTCTCCAGGCTGACCCAAAGCTGCTCGCGCTCGCCTTGGAGTTCGGCGGCAACGCCATCCCGCTCGTGCCGCAGACGACGCACGACCCGGCCCTTGTGTCTGGCTTCCTTCTTGGCCGACCTTAGCTCGGACCCGAGCCGGGAGACTTCGTCTACCAACCTAGCCTCCCGGTCGGCCGACTGCTTTAGGTGGTCGACCAACATCGTCCGGTCGGCTTCGACCGCCGTCGACCTTTCCTTCCAAGCCGCCCGGGCGGTCCCGAACCTCCGATAGCCGGCTTCAAGCTCCGACATGGTGTAGACCAGCTGCCGACGCAAGTGTTCGTCAGGAACGTATAGTGAGAAAAATTCTAAGGAAAAAGAAAGCGAAGCAAGGCTTACCTCGACCATGGTCGGGTAGAACTTGGACAGCATCTCGGTCACTTGCCGAGACCTCAACGACTCCACATCGGCAGGGAGGAGGATTCCCTGGCACAGCCTCCTCGCCAAGTTGTGGTCGGCCAACGCCAACGCCCCTTCGGGGAACTGTGCGCTTGGCGGCACAGTGCGGCTCCCCGACCTTGTTTCGTCAGTGGGGTCCATCGGGGCCTTCCCTCAATCGGCCGCCCCGACCGACGGAACCGGCAGCGAGGGGATGCTCGAGGTTGAACCGGCACCCCCCGTTGCGGCCACAGACGCCGCCGGATGATGTTCGGTTTCCCGAACGTCATCCGGCTCCACCGCCACCGGAGAGGCCGCCGATGTTCCTTCGACCGCTTCTTCCGTCGGCCTCTCCTCCGCACGCGCTGTCGGAGCCGCGAGCGCTATGACTGGCTCCGATTGGTCGGTCACCGACGCTTCGACGGTCGGCGCCGCTGGAGTAGGCTTCTTCGGAGGATGCGAAGGTCCTGCCTCCGATGCCGGCCTCTTCCTTGATGCAAACTGCCGGATCTCGGCGTCGGTCGGCCGCATTCTTGGAGGTGTCCCTGCGATACCGACAAAAGTGTTAATCAAAGAACCAGACCAAGGGCCGAATGAAAAGAGGACCGGGGGATCGAGCGATACCTAGTCGGGGGACCAAGCTCAAGCCGGCGTCATAGAGAGCTTGTTCAGTAACAAGCTCCCTCTGCTTCGGGACCGACATATCTTTGAGTTGGTGGAAGTCCTCCCGGTCGTCCACCTCCACCCGGCTGTTGTCATTGGCTTCGGTTCGGGGCACACCCCAGTGGGAAGGAAAGCCCCAAGGAGATGAAGATGATACAAAGAAGAACTGGTTCTTCCATCCATGAATGGACGATGGAAGACCAGTGATGAAAGACAGACCCTTCCGGGGGTTGAAGAGCCACCACCCTCGGGTCTTAGGATGGGGTCGGAGCACAAAGAAAGCCCGAAAGAGCGAAATGCGAGGGTTGGTCGACAAAAGCTGACACAACAGCGCAAAGCTAATTATAAGACGGACGGAGTTCGGCGCCAGTTGCGTCGGACAGAGTCCGTAATAATTCAGCAAATTCCGGATGAACTCCGAAATCGGGAGCCGAAGACCCGCACGAAGGTCTTCGACATACAACGCCAGTTGGCCAGGCGGAGGGCTGTTAACCCGACCGCCGGCCCCTGGGGCGGAGAGTTGAAACTGCTCCGGGATGCAATACTGCTCCCGAAGCCGATTAACATTCGGCCCCGAAAGTGAGAAAACCTCAACTTCCGGAGTCGATCGGGAGTCGTCGGTCGGATTTCCCGACCGAGCTCCCCGAGTCGGATTTCCGGCCATTACACCGGAACCGAACAAGAAGAGGAAGAAGCGAAGAGGAAGAAGAAGGAGAGGAGGGGAAGACCACGAACCGGCACCAAACCCTTCCGGAAGCAGGAGGAAAGGCTCTGCCCGCGACGACTGAGAAATCGCCCGGACAGAGTTTCTGCAGCAAAATGTCAACAATGGAGTCCTGGGTCTGGATGGTCCTACATATATAGGGCCGTCCGACGACCGAGATGTCTCCACGCCGACCGAAGCATCACGGATCAGCGACACGTGGCGGCCTCCGGGTGGCCTGATGATTCGGCGCGCCCCATCCCAGGACGGCCGCGCCGCCCTCATTAAATGCAAGGGGCGCCGGCCCAACCACCTCCGACACGTGGCAAGCAGGGCCGTGATTCTGCATTAAAGCACCCGCGCCGATTCGCGTTTCCGATGGGATGCCTGACAGCGCACCACGACGGTCTGCGTTCCCCAGAAGGCGCCGGATATCCGGTCGTCTGACACCGAATCGTCCGGCGCCCGACCTCCTGACGCCGACGTGACGTCTGACGACGACAAGACGTGACATCTGACGCCTGACGCCGACGTGCTAC
>NC_025998.2:13646006-13771006 GCF_000442705.2 Elaeis guineensis | reverse complement strand
TCATGCTTTACAAGCCCAAGTAATTTTGTAAAATCTTTGGTTAATAGGTAAGACTGGAACTTAGCTAGATGCTGAGCATGTTGGTGTTGTTTGTCCATGTCTTGCATTGGCTAATTGCTGGCAGCAGTGGATGTTGTTTAAACTTTAGAGTGAAACGGAAAGTTTGGAGTGGTTGTGAAAGATGGGAAATTCAGATTTTATATTTCTGGTTTTTTTCCTCCTGAAACATAGTAAGAGAAGAAGTATCGAGGAGTTGTTTGAAGTAGTATATTTGTAAGCAATGACGGGCAAAGATGACCTCAATGCTTGTTGGACGGAATTTGTGAAGGCCATGATGCACATAAAAGGAAGAATGGAGGAAGCTTTCCATCAGGGTTGGAATTCATTCAGATGGAGTGGTAAAACAGTTTAGCCAAACTGCCCCGGTTAAGATGTTGAGACCAATCCAGAAGGATACAACTGGGCTGATTTGGTCTGTCTGATGAAAATTCTGCCCATATGTGGTTGCTCCACCCACACGCATAATCCTTTGTTCCTAGAGTGAACGTTAGAAGGAATATGTGGCTCTGAGAGACTTGATTGATGCATTTAATGCAATGCATATGAATTTAGTAGTACTTTTCTGCTTAACACTATAACGTTGCTTCTCATTTATGCATTTGACATTTCTGATGCTGGACAAAACGCAATATTAGACTCTTAAAAAATATTTTTGAAGACTAAATGGGCTAAGCATATGGAACATCGTGCAGTTACAGTGAGTGTTTTGTTTCCTAAATCATTAAAACTTTGAAAGGAACTTGGCAAATGAATTTCACAATAAGTTAAAAGGGACACTAGGATTTGCATTTCAGATTCTGCTTGTAACTCAGAGCCTTAGATAACTTTTACCGGCACAAGTTCTCTCAACTAGCTATCATCCCTATTGGGGCCATTGTAATCTTGATAATTTTGTTACTTTGGAAAGCTCAGTTTAAGAAATTTCAGACTTTTAACACATTTGGATGCTTGGACATGACAGGACATAACACTCTTGGCAATTCAAAAATGGGATGTCCTGCTCACATTGACTTAAAGTATCGATTGTCAAAGTCTCTAAGGTTCACACAAAGTTTTAGCAGTGTTATTATCAAGGATGCACTGGTGGACTTGTTTAGAAGTCCTAAACATTCCCCTAAAAATCTTACTAGGTGAAAAAATGCATTTCTTTTTTCATGCAGTCCGCTATGAATACTAGTCCATGGTATATTTCTCATCATATCTTTCTGGTTGGTGTGTGTGCATGTGTGAAAAATTTGTGTATGTCTGTTTATGTCTCTGCATGAAGTGTTCTCTTGAACAGCATTTTAGAGATAGAAGTGCGAGGCACTTCAATACACCTTAAGACTTGGTTCCCTTGCTGCTTGTTTAGATGACAACCATTGCTGAGACAATTGACCAAAATAAGCAGCTAACTATATGCAAACTAGGGCCTATCTTGAAGCACCAAATATGAAACATCAAATATGTTAATATGTTGCTTGATGGGAACTCTAGCAACAATTGTGATGTTGAACCCAACGACGAGTAGTTAAACATAGTTGCATTCCTTTGATGTTCACCCAATTTCGAAGACACTACTGCTTTTAAATGCCCAAAGCAATGCTTTGACTATCATGCAAAATCCTCTATCCTTAAAATCAGTATAAAGAGACATATACAGAGAATTGGTTCATGCACCTGGACCATTTATGCTTGCACTCATTTTGGATTATTTCTCACTGTAACATTTCTGGACTCATAAGGGTCACAGTTGTGACATAAGCAGCTTGCTAATATAACACAGTGTGAAAAAAATAGTTTGAGATGGTCTGGATGTGCAATTCAGGTCAAACACAACTCTGAAAGGGCGGTCTTTTAGTTTCAAGTCTTAGGATAGAAATTAGAACAAAAGGAGGAGAGAGTCAAGACCTGCAAGGCCTTGATGAAAAATGGGGAGGAAAATTTAAAGACACTGTCCAGTTTAGAAGCCTTGGCCAGGAGCCAATGACAAAGCAGGATCCAAAGTTGACTAAGGTAGTTGGAAAAATCTTTTTGTTTGTGTATGACCTTTGTGTTTATCTGTATTCAACTGGTTACTGCATCAAATTCACACTCAAGGTGCACTACAATGGGACCATCATCCACTTGCATCTAGCACAATTAGTCATATAGGAGTGAATGTGAACCTTCTGAAGCCTAACGCACCAGTATTATGAAAAATCATCAACTTGTGGCAGTGATGCTCATGATTTTGACTTGGTTTTACTGCTGTTACTTTTCTTTTTTCTCTCTTTCTTTTATGTTGAATAGTGATAGACATTGTCGCTAAAGAAATGTACCATTTTTCCAGATGAGCAAAGTTGCTCATGTGACAAGCGACCGATCTTTAATAAGATTAGTGTGATATTTCTTTATAAGATTCATGTGATATTTCTTTAAAGCTTTCGAGGCATCTTATGCTCGGAAAATACATGCCTTCTTGGGATTTATATATGTTGTATTGACAATATACACATCTCACATTCTAATTTGAATGCACAAGAGCATATATGTTGTGTTGACAATATACATATCTCACATTCTAGTTTGAATACACAAGAGTGTATGATTAGGACTACTGTATAAACTGTTTGAAGTTTTGTTACTTACATTTGACTACTAACTTCAATTTCAAGCAAAGTTTTGTAGTTTTGTCAATTTGGTGATGTTATTTTAAATTTCTTTGTCAACAAAGCAACATTAGATAAGCAAGTTTTGTAAAGTTACACTATAAGCACCGCCAAACCTATGCATGCTTCGACCGGTTTTACTCACCATTTTTTTCTTTGTTTATTTTTAAAAACTGGATTATTGGCTGTAGGGAAATTTTGTACCATGGATATCCATGCTGCAAATTTTGTTTCCTGCTTAGTTTGATATACGAAATATTCTTAATCATGTCCTTTGTAGGCACTCCTGTGATTTACGTTATGAGTTCTCCTTGATAATTGAAAAAAAAACCAAAATATTTTGTAAATATTTTTATTGTGAATATGTTTTTACAGAACCAGATAACTTTTTCAGATTAGTTTTATTGTGAGTATGCCTTAATTTTGAGAAATATCTCTTTCTTCTCCACAGAACTGATGGCATTGACTCTCAGCACCCCATGTTGGAATTAATGTTCAACTCATGGTATTTAATCCTTCTGGTGAACGTGGTGAAAGAGAGGAAATTGTTCTGGTGAACCCTGTAGTCTACAAAATCTCAGAAAGGACTATACTTTACCATGAGGGTTGCTTATCATTTCCAGGAATCTATGCAGATGTAGAGGTGAGAGTTGACCTGTTGGCTTTTCTGTTTGTGTTGTGCATCTATTGCAACTTTTTCTAGCTGTTTGAACATTGGATCATGAGTAGTTTTATTGCAATCCCTAAGGCTAAAGAGATGGAACAGAACTAGTTATGCATATTGGAATAGTTGTGCCACAAGTTTTCCTATTCTTGTCTGGCTATAATTTCTGGAATAACTTTTGGTTGAGCATGTTTTTGTCCATTAAAATGGAGGGGCGGGCATAAATGATGGCTTTATGCCAGGGATAACTTATGACAATCTTTCCTTGATATAGTTATGCTTTGAATAAACAAGTTTGACCAGCATAACTGTTTCTGGCTTATGCCAATTAGCTAAAAGCTATTTGGTAGGCATAAAGCTTATTCCAATCTTTATGCCTGTTTTGTAGTCAAACTAAATGTTGCCCAAAGGATTATATTGTGAAAGGCTTTATTTTTTTCCAATTACTTATATGAAATTAACTAATAAGGATCTTATCCAAATAATTATGACAACACGACGACGACAATGATGACGACAACAACAACAATAGTAATAATAAAGGATCTCATTTTAGTGCTGTAACTGTAACTTTATTTACTACAAAAGCTTGAAGGAAGTAGATGATGAGTTAGATGAGTAGGCTTTAGTTGTGGCTTTATTGATACAACACGTGAGGTGGTCAATTCCTTAGAGAGCATATCTAAATTTTATCAGATTTTTTGTAATAGCTGACAAATTTGTACGTACATTATAATATGTAGATGTCAATGTTCTGCCCATGTTGATTACTCTGATCCTATGTTTAAGTGCATCTTATCTTATATTAGCGTGGCTCTATAATTTTGTACATGCACCTTTTGTGGGCTCCATACTATAAGGTGCTAGTCCTTTTTTGATGCATATATCTGGCTAAATGCCACAAATAAAAATGCATTCATGGTTATTGATTTTAAAGAATTGTTCATCTATTTGGTCATCCCATTGAATATGGCATCCACCATTCTCTAATGGATTTCTACCATTGTATTGAGGGCTTTTATGCTTTTTGTCAACAAACAATTTGTCAAGCCCTAATATTTAAAGGACTTGAAAAATACCATATGGTTTTTATTCAGCCTCAAGACCTTAAACCTTGCCTGGAATTGCTTGATCAACCTCTTTCTTGATAGATTCTAGAGACTGCAGCTTGTAATCTTGAAAAGTGCTTGAGAAGTGTTTTACTACTTGTTCTCCTCATAATCCTTCTTAAGGACTTGGGTGGGGATCTCATTCATGTTGACATCTCCTTTTCCATCTGGCCTTGTAAAGTATATTTATAACTTGGGAACAATATTTTAAAATCCAAACAGGTCAATCAGGTTGACTTGTCCTACACAAACACTTATTAATTGAGTCACAATAAACCCACTAACGTTTTAAGTATCGGTTCAGTACTTGTATTAATACCCAACTGGTATACCTCATGTGAAGTGTTGGTATTGTATATCCCTTGGTATTTGGCACTGGGTATAGGTGGTGTATCAGGTATTTTTTGCTACTAGAATGGTATGGTACATCTCCTGGTCGGTATGGTCCAGTACCTAATACCATGAAAAAGGCTATTCCTAAATGCTTGTTCGAATTGTTGACCCAAGTGGTTCAAGTTGTTTACACTTAATGGGTGGGACAATTCAATTGATTTGGTTGAATTAGTTTTAAAGAAGGTGCCACTACTTCCGCTTCCCTCTTGTTTTTTTTATCATGATCATTGGGTGAGGATGGTTCCACCATCGAGGTAGAGTAGAAATATATTGCCACAGAAGACGATGCCACTATTGGAGGAGAGGAGCCTGCCATCGATGGGGAAAAAGATCAAACTGCCTTTGGAGATAGTTTTGATGGCCACTAGAGGTGCCCACTCTTTGACCCACCCTTATCTTTTATCCATCAGCGGTACCTTAAAATCTCACCATTAAGGTGCAATAGTGTTAAAGATGGAAATCATGCCTCCTCGTCAACTTTGATTCTACCCCCTCGTCCCCTTCCTTCTTATGACATGTAGGAACCAATTGAAAAGAGTTCATGCCTCTAGGATTTTGATTTAGAAGCAATTAAATGGTCAAACATTAATTTTGGAAGAGTGGTGAGACGGTAAAGCCAAAGAAACATTAAGGAGGAGGAGCCAAAGGATGTGGTTAGCCTAGAGGGGGTTGAGAGAGTGGGGCAATTATTTGAGAATGTGGAATTATAGGTTTAGAGAAAGGGTGGTGGATGGCTTGAATCACTAATTGGATGGGGTTTAGGGGAGGACTTGGTTGTATGGTTGATCAGCATTCAAATTGGTGGTTCATGACCTAAACCCCAGAATGGTTTACTCCAAGTCACTGGGTACAAAACACCGGTTGAATGTGGACCATCAATCTACCAACATACCCCTTTCTTTAATCCAAACCAATCCAATTGTGTAAACTATTTGTTTATTTATACAACACTGGTGCATCAGCAGTTAATGTTACTATTGGGCAAATAGCATCTTATGCAGACTGTTTTTAATATTTGATTTGGGAGGTTTACAATGTGTGACCAAAATAAAAGTTTGACATTACCCACTTTTCTTTATAATTTCAAACCACATTTGGTATGGATACTGCCTGTTAAAATAAGTTGATCTTCTAATATATTTTTTGCTCTTTCCCTGCAGAGACCTACATCTGTCAAGGTTGATGCTCGAGATATAGCAGGTGGGAGGTTTAAAGTTAACTTGTCTGATCTTCCTGCATGAGTTTTCCGGCATGAATTTGATCATTTACAGGTTTTCTTCTATTCTACGCAGTCACATTCTCTTTTTACTTTTGGTTGGATCATGTAAATATGGTGCAGGGAGGAAAATGAATAGAAAAAAGCGAACCTAACTGATGTCTTATTTATAGAATGGCTTCAATCATTGCATGAGAATGTATTTACTTGTTAGGAAGTGCATCACCTTTTTCTGTTTAATCTCATTACCGTCATACCGGTTCTAATCATGTATAGGAAGATGGTTCTCTCTTCTTGAAGCTGTATGAGTTTTCCCAACGTTTGATATTCTTTCCACTCTGGAGACCTTGCCACTATTGTGTATTCGAATTTCTCTTTATTTCATACTTTGCCCAGCAACTGGTTGCAAAGATTGATAGCTAGGTTGTAATTTGCAGGGAACTCTGTTTTTTGATCGGATGACTGAAGATGTTCTTGAAAGCATTCGCTCGGAGCTGAAGGTTAGTAGAATATGATTGTTATAGCTGTATGTGAGCTGTCGTTGTTAATTTTCTTTTCTTTTGAGCAGATGTCAATTAAATCCTCTGTCCATTCATTTATGCAAATTTGCTTGCACTCTTTGGCATTTTGGGGCAATCTCACATCTGAAAGTTGGCCTTAGAAAAAGCATAGCTTTGAAAATTACAATGGCAGTAACTGAAAGTTGGCCTTAGAAAAGCATAGCTTTGAAAATTACAATGGCAGTAACTGAAAAATGGTAGATCTTATTGAGATTTTGTATGGCAATGTGGGAAATCTTGCCATGCAATACCTTGAATTTCCTCCTTTTGACTTGCTGCTTCACCAAGTTTGGTTGTTTGAAGCATCAATAAGTTCTTTTTTAGCAGTCCATCAGGCTTTGATAATTCTAATGCGTATAACCTTGTGGGCAAACTTGAAGAATTTGAGTCTTGAGAGGTTGTTTTGCTTATCTGTTTAGCTCAACCTATTTCATAGAATAGGAAGGAGAAAGGGGTGATTTTTTTTTTTTAATTAAATTTTTTGGGGAGGGGCCTGGGGTTCTTCACAAAATTGTTTTCTGCCTTCTTAATTGGTAAGAATTATTCTCCCCTTTTTTTAACATTAATCTAAGCATGCATAACAAAGAGCAAATAACCAGCTGACTTTTCTTTATCCAGAGTATATTCTGGTTTATGAATCTTCATAAGTTTCACAAGTAGATATTCCTAATTTGTGCATAGAACTCTGTGAATCAATTGTGATCCATTAGATATTGAGAACTTCTACAATTAACCCTCAATCTGATAACATCTCTATGAATCAGTGTCAGTTCCTTTGATAGACAACTTTGTGCAAGAAAGGTGCTTGCACTGGAACCTGAAGATTTGTTAGTGGGAAGAAAGGACTATCTTATCTACATACTTGAAACTTCAGAGTCATGTAGTTGGGGATTCTACAGCCAGGCATTTCACAGAAGATACCTTTATGGATAGAAAACTTTCACCTTGCTGTTTGAGAGAAGATATGCACCAACAAAGACATGGAATATTATATTCGGGATGCTTATAGTAGAAAGTTAGGTCTTTGGTCAAAATAGTTATGTCCTGCAGTATGATAGAGAACAGAATGTAAGGAGAAGAATAATTTGAGTTGTATGAAATAATGATTTTTTGCCCATTTTAATTATGTTACAGGTGCATGTGGTGTAGAGACGATGGAGAAAAAGATTTCATCCCAAAATAACAGTGAGGATCAAATTTTCTTCCAGCATGATCATTGGAATTGGGATACCGCATTTAATGAAAGCTCCCATGCACTTAAAGAGATGCCTCTCGTGCAGACTAGTGGAGTTGACATTTTAAAAATATGACATGGAGAGATTTAAAACAAAAAAGAAAAACAAAGAAGCTATTTGGAACAGTAGTTGTTGATGAGTTAGTATGTACACCTTTTTTAGGAGAAAGGACATGTTTGATATACATTGAGTAGAAGAGTGAGACTTGGTTTTTTCTTAAGGGTGCCACATACGTAGTTGGAGATCTTCAGGTGCAGGTTTTGCCTCTTCACAAATTCCAAACATTTGCAATGGAGAACCTGATAGGATGGAGGATGACTGCACAAAAGTTGCCTCAATCAAAGAGACAATTGTTGATATGGCTTTAAGTTTCTGTAAGACTTTGAAACTGAAACCACAAGGTTTCAATGGAGGCCAGAACTAATCCACAACCAGTATTGTTTTTATAGCATTGAAACCTAAATCAAAATATTTCAACTAGTCCAAACACCAATGTCTGTTTTATAGTTTTGGCTGATATTGACCTATGGGCCATGCATGATCTATATGTGCTCATTTTTTCCTTAATTTGAATCTGAATCCTGGAAAGCATTTTATCGTGATTGAACTCTGATTTTGTAAGATATGAATGAATTGGAAATATTCTGGTGTTTTATTCCAAGAAATGATGTTGAAAGATATGTTGGGTTTTTGAGAAATTGAGCTCAAACAGGAGGAGTGGAGTCTGTAGAATGGATCAGGCCTTCTGAATGGTGGATTAGAAAGATTTGGACTTTGGATAGCTATTCCCAAGTTAGGTTATCAGGTCACCCACATAAGGACAGTACCTGACAATGCAGGCAATTTTTGTTCGTCTGAAGGTGTCTATGCAAAATGGAAGCTGTATTTTGAGGGATTTCTGTACAAAAAAACCCTATATTTTTTCATGTAGAATGCATGCATCATGCTGATGCATAGAAACAATATTTGTAGTTTCAACTGTGAATTGGTAGCTTACATTGATAATCATTGTCTTTTATTGGCTGGTTAGTTTCTTTCCATTCATAAACTCCATTGCATTGACAATAGGCTCTAGAGACAAAGTATGAAAGCAGAACTGGACTGCCAAGCCCTGAAAGCATTGATAAATATGAAAGAAGAAAGAACATTGCTGGTTTTGCTAGAACATGATTTACCTGCAGGTTCTTTCTGCTGACTCAGATATCGCATATTTAATTATCTAGTCATGTCCACCTGTACTGACTTCTGTAATATTAATTTGCGTTAGTTTTTGCACCTACAGGATGGTAAACATGTCTAGCAGAAGTAACGTTTGAGTTCACCTAGCAGAATAGGTCATATTATGATGACATGTGCCAAGAGCCAATGACTATAAGTTCACAAGGTTGCTGCTTTCTCTTGTATGTTGCCCCTGCGGTGCATAATCTTGGCAAGAACACATATGAAAAACATTCTATATTTGAGCATCTTACCATTTTCTGAAGCCTTGCATTTACATTGTGCATAATTGCAATCAGAGAGAAGTTTTTTTTTCTTTAAAGAAAATCTGGACAAAAAGATGGAACTTTCAACATTTCTGAACTTTATAAATACGAGAGTGAATTTTTCATTTCTACATATTTTGTATTTCTAAATATGATGTTGGAATGCAGATAGTCTGAGGCTGTCTCAAAAAATGAATCAATTATGATTCTCTCTTGGAATGTTTTGTTATTCTGAAATTGCAGGATTTATGTAAAAAAGTTTAAATGCACAGTTGAGATTATCTGTTCTCAAGGGAACTGAACATATCATAAAAAACAGCGGTAAGGGTAAGTCTACTCATCTATATTTAAACAAACGGTTAACTTCATACCTGGAAAGAGAGCAATCTTTTAAAAGAGGGAAAAGAACTTGCTGATTTTTTCATAGTTTGGTTCCTTGTTCCAAGAAATTGTCTGTGTGACAATTTTATTAATTCAAATAGTGTGATTCTTGATGATGCAGGAATGAAGGAGAACTTGTAAAGTTGATTAGATATCTTTTGCGACCGCATAATACTACTTAAGTTATACTGTCAAAGATAAAGCCCCATGCAGGGTGCATTTTGAGAACCAAAAAAATATAAACTGAGAATAAACAAGCCTACATGTTCTAAAATGGATTATGCACCAGAAGTGGTAAATTTGAAAATTTGGTAATTATTATTTTTTATTCAGGAGAGATGTCATCCAGAAATCTGATAATCCATGAACTAGTCTTGAGCAGATAGTAAATTTCACATGTTCAATTTATTTGTGAGATCTGTGAATCATGCAACCTCTTAACTAAGTGATGCTTTTCTTTTCCTAGACACAAAATTTGATAGGAGAAATAGACATAGATACCTTAGCTCATACAGAATATTGTTCATATTCCAAACCTCCCATAAAAAAGAGCTTTAGGTTTTCTCAAAGAAAACCTGATAGTGTGTGATAAGTGAACTGCTAAAAACCATGATTTATTCTTAAAAACAAAGCCCTTTCAGTATCTAGGGTTACAAACCTAAAGCTCTAAATGAGCAAAGCCATCAGTCTTTTACATGTAAGGCTTGGCTATGGTTCACTGATTTGCTAATGGCAACTCATTTATACTTTGATATATCTTATCTAGTTGCAAAAGTTATTAATATTACAACAACAATATTTTAACTTTTTTGATCCTTTAACATTGAAGCTTTTATTTAACATCACATCTGCATGAGAGATGAGCTTGACTTCCCTAATCGTGGCAATCGGGGCATGCCATTTATTCTGTTAATCTCTGTCAGCGGTCATTTGCCATATACTGAAGCAACAGTTATATATATATAATTTTAAGGCCTTGAGTTAGTCTCTTGGACAGCTTTCTGCTTCTGTTTGAGATTGTCATCTCTTCTTTTGCATGAATACTTTTGGTGTTGGAAAGCTATTTCTGAAGAATCAAGATCTGAGTGTATCCAATGTTTTCAGACAGCCATGATGCTCATGTAGTTTATTTTTGTACAAGCGGAGAACAGCATAGCTGCTCTTATACTTCCCAAATATTGACCCATTAAATATCTAGCATAAGTGATGTCCGTATTCCCCAGATATGGGAAAGTGACATGCATCATAGCAAGCTTTATCACTATGCATTACTATAGAGATGCTGATCCTATATGATCCTAAGGCTCAGCGATAGTAGTGTACACCTTTAATGGGAAATTAATGTGAACGGTCATAATAACTGTTATGCCACTCATTGTATTACTTATATATATGTACTCTGATCAATGGTGCAAAGGGGTCGGAAGAATCACGACCACACGTACGTATCCACCAATATCGCTTGACTGGGGCATTGTCAGCAATCTCAGCACGAATCGTGATCAGACTGGATCCGGTTGCTTGTTGGTTTTCCAGTTTGCAGGCAAACAATTGGCGGAACGGTCGGGGTGTATAGTTCCCCATAGGCCTGCCAGCAGAAAGGTTCGTACATGTGGTAATGTTCCTGCAGTGGTTTGAGTTCTACCTCAGTTAGACTGATGCCTGAACAAGGCAAACTGTCACTACATGCAAGGCGCACTGGTTGCACTGTGAATGTCCCTTTAATGTTCTCATATGCAATGCTTGACAGTGCCACTGCTGATGTCTGGTTCTTGCAAGACCTTCTGTCACAGTAAAATTGGTCAATGACAATAGGTGTTTGGACCTCCGAGACTTTTATATTTGAGAATCTTATGCTTTGAACAGAGCCCGAGCCACCCTGCAATTAGAATGTTGTGAAAAGAGTTTAGTCTTTAACATATCCAAGTAGCTTAAAGACTTGAAGGATATCTATGTTTTATACAACAGCTCTGTAGAAGGGAAAATTCTTGATGGGATTCTTGATGCTATGCCATTACAAAATCTTGGCAGGAGGGAATTAGTCTTCTTGCATGATTACTGTATATTCTATAGAGGGAATAGATAAGATCATTAATTGAATGAAATCTGAGATGGAGGTGAGAGGTTTTTCACCTGCCAGGTCTTGACTCGGACGCCATTCATTGTGTTGTGCATGTTGACATCCCTTACTGTTATATTTGAGACACATGCTTTGGTGTTGTCCCTCCCAAGGCCGCCTATGCTGATCCCGTGGCCTGGTCCACAGTTCACATTGTGTATGTTAATATTTGAGCATCCTGTTTGGATGGAGATGCAGTCATCGCCTGCGTAACACAAGCCAAAACTCCAATATCAGCAAACATATGGAATTCAAACTTGTTTGATCATTTCAGTATATGCTTTGTGATACATCAGAAATATACGAGCAAATGTAATTCTGTTTTCTTTTGTGAAATGTCTGACTCTTGATTTTCCCCCTCTTATTGTTTCCTTTTCTTGTTGTAGATGAAGAACTTAAAAGAGTCTGTTCTTGCAGTCTTATGCCTCATTCGAATTTCAAAGGAGTATAGAAGATCCCATCTCTATTTGGTAAGGAATCCTTGAGTCTTGTTTATCAGTGCATGAAGCACAGCTACCAAATGAGATGATACAATACAGCTTCAAGGATCTTCAGAACCCTTAATTTTAACGAAAGCAGGAAGGATGAAGATTGCAAAACTGGACCTTATGAGGTAGATCGGAATGGGTTGCTCTTGTTTTTTTTTTTTTCTTTTCCCCTCCTTCCTCGCAGGAGCACCAAGGGACTTGTTCAGTCTATTGTAGGCTCCTATACATATATTCTCTTGTTACAAGTGAACAATAAGGATTTGCTGGCAGTATTTTATAATGGTGGTTAACAATTGCCTACATGATCTTTAGAACTCTGAAATAGTGAGAATTTTCAACCAGGGTAATAGAATTACCGCAGCCCAAATCAGTGTGATGGATGGAAACATCTTTGGAGTTCTGGAGATGGATTCCGTCCGTGTTGAGGCTACTACCAGGGGAAGAAATAGTAATGTTGAAGACCTGAACTGCGTCACAGAAATCAAATTTAAGGTGGCATTGTGGGCTATTCTGTATCGTTATGCCTGTGACTGTTACATTGTAACTCCCATAAAACCTCAGGGCCTGCAGGAAAAAGGAAAAAATGGAGATGACAATGTCATTCATTCTGAATGGAAGCATTGGTTATTGTTTAGAAAGCCATGCACGAATCCTTACCGTCGGTTTGATCTCTGGCATTTTTGCACTGAGCTTAGCATGAATCTGTTACAAATAGATGCAGGTAAGCCATTTCATGTTAGATTCAAGCATGATCAAAGAAAGTATGATTCTTTACATTACAGTTATCAGCCTCAGAAATGTCTGAAACATAAGTGGAAATTGGAACTGGGGAAGCCTATTCTGATATAATTGAATACCATAGTCTGCCAGCAGATATGGATGCTTAAAATGAGAGACAGGGTAATTTAATGGCTGTTATAATGATCATCATAATGGTTTTCGAAAAAGGATGGTTGGTTATAAATATTGACAACTAGTATCAGAATTTCGGCTGTTATTTGACAGTTGTTCCATTGTAACACTTGTGGTGGGAATGGTGGCCGTTATTCGCCATTTTCTTTGTTTATTCAATAGAAAAACATTTAAATTCAACTTTTTGTGACGGTTGAAAAAATTAATTTTTTATTCAATTAGCAGTCCTTTTTTTAAAATTCAGTCAACAGTATGTCTATGCACGAATCTTGTGCATGCGTTATTCTTGAATTAGCCGAATATCCAAAAAAAAAAAAAGAAAAAATGTTTCACCTTTCCTTATCTATTACTTGGTAAAATTCACAAATTTTCAATCTGATACGAAAATACATGTATAAAATATTTATATCTTTTATTCCTTAAAAAGTGTGATGGACATTGTGGGAGTGATTTGAAATCATGAATTTCTAATATATATATATATAGACCTTCAAATTTTAAATTATGTCAAATTTATCCGAATATACACATAACCGAAGTTTTACCACATATTTTTTCTGACTGAATTTTTAACCACATTATTTTATTTTTGAATTTAACTATTTTTGAACTCTTATGGTATTGCATTTTTTGCCCGGTATCAAATGACTATGGCCAACAGTGATTTGGTCATGTGACAGTTACTTGTCCTTTATGATCCATCAGTTTTCATCAACATGGCGAATAACAGTTATTACAAGAATTATAAGTCAAAAAGGTGTCCAGTGGTGTTCTGACACGATGGAACAATACAACAATCGCCGTGTTATTGAGACCTTGCAACAAAATTGTCTGAGAGATGGAACCTGACGCTTACCGGGTCAACATCGGATTCGGAGTTTGTCCACCAGACGCTGCCTCGGCCTTCTATAATGCCACTACCGCTGATGGTTATGCCTTTGAGCTTGGTGAATTCAAGCCACTGCAGCAGGCCTGAGCCCCAAGCTTTGGAGCTTGTGGGGGCAATGATCGTCCCGTCCAACTGCAACAGAGACCACCTTGTTATTATTGCTTTTGGTGTCTTCTTTCGCATTACACTCACCCTTGGACAAGCATGCTAATGTTTGTTTCAGCATTTTTTTTTTTTTTAATGACATGGTATTCACTGCCAGCACAAATTACTCCCGGTCAGTAAATGTCTGGTGGCTGATATACCTGTTGCCTGAAATAGTGGGTTCAGGTTGTATCTTTCATACGAAGGAATTATCCACTTTTTTCCGTGATATGTACCGTTGCATTGTGTAATAGCCACTACGAGATCTATACAGATAAAGAAGAGAGTTTGGAATGCTTTGAAAGCTGTGCGAGGCATGATCCAATGATTGATGGTGTGAAGAAAGGTCGATCATTCTTTTGTCTGAAAGATACAACCCAGATCTGAAATCACTGGGCAACTCCATGGGGAGTATAACTTGACTTGGTGTCCGCCAAAAACCAGTTTATAGGAACAAGCAAACATGGATTCAAGTGGTTCGCTTGGACCCAAACCAATCTTTAGTCTGAGATCTGGACTATAATCCAGACCTGGGTCCGGATGTTAGACCAGGATCCCACTGAATTTCACCACTATGAGCAGAAGGTGTCACAGTGGAGATCCTGGTAACTAAATGTTCTTCAAATGCAATCTAATTTACAAATGATTTATAGCAGCATTTTGTTACCTGAAATACGATATTGGGTTGACAGTAAGGTCCTGAGAATGAGATTGGCCTTACGAGGAATCGGAATTCTGCTGGAACCACCATGGTTGAAGCCTCCACTTTACAGGCAGCAGCCCATGCAGCCTCGAATGCCTGCATTCCATGAGATCGGATTTGTAATTAAGACTGGAATCCAGTATTCCTTGTTGAGGTAATATTAAGATCCATTTCATGATATACAAATGCTTCTAACTGATTTCGACCATTTCATTTCTGCTTTATAATAGAAAATAATAGGCCAAAGAACACATCCTTGTTAAATACCCACTTTTTAGTAAGCATGAAAACAAGCCTTATCCCATGAGGTTGAGACATCAAACCAGTGGTAGAGGTGGATCAGGTGATATGAAATAATGCGACAACTGCCCACTTCTTGCAAACAAACAAACAAGCAAGCAAACAAAGAAGGAACAAGTGGTCTCTCATCAAAATGAACACCAAACCTTTTGTTCCTCTTAATCTATAATAGTTGCAGAATCTATATATTTTCCACATTATTTTTTAGTCACAGAGTTGCAGTTGCAACAAGGCGATACTTGTATTTAGGAAAAAAAAAAAAAGGAATATTAATAGATTATGAAAATGCTCCTCTGTATAAAACCCTGCTCCCTTAGCAAATACCTATTTCGTTCTTACCTATCAAACAGAGAGACAGAGAGAGAGAGAGAGTAGTGAAAAGGAGAAAAAAGAAAACTCCAAACCTCAAACATCAGGAGCTGCAAATGCCCATAGCCACCGCCCCAAGAGACAGAATTCTATACTTATTCTACATTTTTCACTCATTGACTGCATTCTAAGAGAACCATTAAGCCAAAGAAATGCTGACTAGAATTTTGTGAAAATGCCTGGCAAACAGAACAATGTGGTCGGTTATTGGCATTTTTTTATGGCCTTATCCCCTGCTACTGGTCACTGCAAGAACCAGGGATCTCCTATGATTTCAGTTAATTCCAAAGAAAAACTCAGAGAAGTCAATGTCAGCCACCTTAGTGTCATCGGTGACACCATCACCCTTTGCTCCAAAATCAAGCACATCAAACATCGCTGCTTTCGGGGCTGCAGGTCTAGGATATCGTTTGCCTGGGCTGTTGTTTGGGCTTGGTTTGGGGCTCCACTGGCCTCTGCCACCACGGCCACGGTGGTAACTTCCACTTATCTTTCCCTTCCCTTTCTTTTTTGCCAAGGAGGAATATGGAGCCTTCTTGTGCCTCCAATGCTTGCCTCTCCTCCCATCACAGACATCGAAAGTGGAGCAGAGAACAACAAGGACAAGAAGAAGGAACACCCCAATGCCTTTTAGACTAATGCCACTCATCTTTACGTTGATTGATACCAATGTGTTTTTTTTTTCTTTTGCTTTGAGATGTGCGTGCGTGTGGGAGGGAGGGAGAGAGAGAGAGGGAGAAAGAGAGAGAGAGAGAGAGGAAACAGAGAGGCGATGGAGTGAGTGGTGAGAAGAGAAAGGAGGGAAGGGCAGGTTTAAATAGCCATGGCCTCAGCATCTCTTGACCCATAGCCCACATGAGCAACGATTAGACGCTTGATGATTGCCAAGGAATTTTCCATCAAATAAAAAAAAAGGAAAGGCAGTTGCCACCTTTTTCATCAAAAGATGCAATTGCCAAGTAATTTAAATGTCCAATTCCTTTGCTACCTCACTCGTGCGGGAGGTTTAGTCTCTAAGATAATATTACCTACTTGCACCCATAACCCAAAAGCAATCCAATTTTCACTAAGACAATGAAGAAAATCAAAAATATTAGTATAGAATAGCGCAGAACCATAAAATGTGCAGAGAAACAAAATATTGCTCTAACTTTGGTGAACTATCACATATACTCTTAAATTGATGTTAAGGTGCAACTAAGTAACACCTTCTTTTTTCTCCATTAATTACAGCCAAATATCCATTTGTCCACTTAAGAGCACGACGCATGTTTGCGACAAGTGTAGCTGCTAACTTCGAATCTCTTCTAAAAAATTCAAGAAGTACACTTATCAATTAGAGCTGGCACAAGGGCAACTATTTGCAATTCATAGATGGTCATATCCAACATGTTTCTAACATTCTTAACCCAATTTATTATAATCATTTGGCATGAAGTTAGGTGTTTAAGTTATAACCATTGGTTAGGCAATTGATATCATAGTGCTATTCGATTATTTTCTGGTGTAAAATTGTTAGATTAATTTGGATACACCTCTCTATACATTGCAATTATTTTTATTTATTTTACATTTCTTTTTTCTTGTAGTTTTTCTGTTGGAAAAGCCAAAGGGGAACATGTGAGTGGGTCTAGGGGCCATGGGTTGTCTTAGAGGGCGCTGATGGTAACAACTCCTTATCACATGCAACGGTCACGGGTGCGAGTATTGTACTTTGTCTACTCCCAGCAACTGCCAAAAGGAGAGGGGCCCAGCTGAATTACCTTTCGTTCCTCCAACCACCAACAGAAAAAGCTCAGAAACCAATTCTTCAATTATTAGAGGAAAAAAAAAAAAAAAAAAATTAGGGAAGGGGAATGAGAAGGCTCTCCTAAAACAAGGTGTCAAGCTCACTTGATTCCATTTAGAGAACTGAGAAGGGGATAAGTTAATTGGAGTTGGATCTTGTTGCATCCTCTATCATTAATGAAAGAGAAGTGAGGGATTAGATTAAAAGAGATGGGTGTGTAAAAGTTTTTGGTAGGAATGATCAAAAGTGATAGCTTTCTTGTCCTTTTGGCTTAGGTTAAGTATAGGTAAATCGGAGTCTAAGATGTGGTATATATGCAAGGGCGGAACTTATCATCCACTATTATTTAAAAAAAAAAATGAAGAAAAATTATCTCAAAAAATATGAAGCAAAAAAGGTTGTACCGATATAATTTTCATGATAACCAACAAATCTTGTCACATGTCCATTTGTGTTTAGAAGTCATTTTGATGTTTTCTTGTATTAATAATGATTAGTATATCATCAAGCAATGCCTATCAATTTCTAATATGGTTTCACAAGCTCCACATGAATTATTACATATCTTCTTCTTTTATCACCATCATGAAGGCAATCAAACAACATTGTCACGAAGTCCATTGACCATACTTTACAGTTTTACTTGTCTATTATTCTACTCTCAACTGCTAATTTCGTATTAATACTCGTTTGTTTGAAATACTTACACTTAATATCTATTTGATACCGACATCTTCATTCGTGCGATATCATCAGTCCCACAAGACCGATAAGGGAAGAAAAATTCTCCGTAGCCTACTGGTAAAAATAAATAAATAAATAAATAAAGGAGATAATCTAAGCTCCATCTCTCCTCCTTTCAATTCTTTAGTGCATCAATATATTTATCCATCATACTTCTCTTATGACAAATTAAAAATAATAAGCATAGTCATTTGAACTGTTATAGGTTAGCCACATGCGGTATACATTTGCAATGAGATATGTGCATGAAAAATATTCCTACTATTAAATATATACATGATAAAATACATCAAATAGTGGAACATATATCTATAGTACCATCAAAGGAGTATCAATTGAGGTCTATAATCTACTATATCGATATAAAACCAATCTTAAGGATAAAGGCTTGGGCATGAAAAATAAAACCAATGCACTATTGGGTTGTGTGATGCAGAAGCATTTCTAGAATCATTGTGGACCATCTCTGAATAATTCGGCAGGTCTGAACAAAGTCTTGGAATAAGCTTCTACCATATCAACATATCTAAACTTGAATTATACACCAAGACTTCTAGAAATTATAATTTTCACATATAACATCAATTAAGATGCTCCTTTATTGAATTTGGTTGAGTCTTTGAGATTTGTGATGCTACATTTATTCCTAAAGCGTCTGAAACATGCAAAATCAGAACTATAAGATAATATTTGGACTTCTAAATAAGCCGATCTAAGTAAATTTTTTTTTTTGAGAAGGATTTTGATCAAACATAACTCACAATGTGGAAAGAGTTATGAAGCACTAAAAAGAAAATTGACGTAGAAGTTAAGATCTATTATTGGTTATAACTATTTCAGGAAAGCTCTGATCTATTTTAGTTAGAGGAGGAATATGATCTACATTTTATAAGGATAGAACTTGGTATAAATAAAGGAACTATAATATTTTGTTATTTAATTAATGAAAGAAAGGGGATCCAGAACCCTTTTTTTTTTTCCAAGTTCTTTTATTTTTCTTGTTCTTTTAAAAAATTCAAAATTAAGTGACTTGAAAAAATTTCTTTCCTTTTTTCCAGTGGAATCATTGGATTTGGGTTCCAAAATAAATTTGAAGTTTTATTTAGTTTGATGTTTTTGGATTAAGTAGATCCATACCCAAAAACCCAAAATCCAAACTTATTATATGCATGATATACAAAACATATCCATTTGCATATAGCTAGATGAATCCATCCATATGTTTCTATGTGTCTATTTTTTTATTCATAAAAGAGAAATAAAGTAGAGTATAATGAAATTGTAGGTAATATTGTTCCACTAAATTTCTTTCCATATCATATCTTATAGTTTTTGTAATCTATATTTATAGCATTGTACCAAAAAATCTATGTTTATAGTGAGATAGTTTATCATGGGAATTGTCTTACTCTTCGTCTTTTGATTCAATGGATATATAGATAATATAAATAATAGTTGAAAAGGTCTCCTTTTCAATAATTTTTAATATTTTTAGATATTTACTTTTTCATGATTCACACAATGTGAGGTAACACTTTGGATGTATTATTAATATAAAAATAAACAGAAGTGTAGCAAATAGGACTGACAAAATATGATCCGATCCGTTAATCTGATCCGTATTCAATCCTCATAAAAAATTTGATTTAAACTAAACAGGTTTAGATCATAAACGGATCGATCCATTTAATCTGTTTAATAATTGGATCAGATATGGATTTTAGATATCTGATCCATTTAATATTTTAGTTGGATTGAGTCAGATAATCCATTTAACCTGTTTAACTATTTCTGACCCATTTAATCCGATCTATTTAATCTGTTTAACCCATTTAAATCCGTTTAACTGTTTAATTTATTTTTCTGATCCATTTAATTGATCCATTTAACTGTTTAACCCGTTTAACTGTTTAATTCGTTTAACCTAATTTAATTATTTAATAAATGGGTTAAACGATTGGATCGGGTAACCTATTTAATAAACAGGTTAGTTTCAAGTTTGAATTTTTGATCCGTTTAATAAATAGATCGGTTTGGGTTGATCATTTTCTGATCCGATCCTTTATTGACTGATCGATCCTTTTACCACCCCTAATAGCAAAACAATTTTGGATGATAATTTCTATCTGAAATCTGAACAATATCTGAATATGTTTTGAGTCCGATAGCAGTATTGATTCAAAATTTAATCAAATTTGGGTTTGAATTTGAATTGAATAAATATATACTGGGTTTGGATATGGATATAATTAAATTTGATCCGAATCTCGTCTACTGCACATCTAACCATATATGCACCATGATGTATGATTTTTTTTTAAAAAAAAAAAATTACATTGAGAGATGTCTAGATACATCATAAAAATCAAGATTATAGGAAATTTGCAAAATTTAATTCTAATAATATTGGATCCGATCTCACGTCAACTAAATCCACCGTACCAATTGGATCCGGCGTTTGCGATGTGGGGCTCAATTTGGGGAGAAAAAGGAATAAAATCCATTGAACCTATCCAAATCATCGTACAGCCATCCGATCATGATCAGACCATATAGATCATCACAAATTTACGCCCAAGCCCTTAGTACTGGCCGGACCATGTTCTCCCGTACGGCAGAGTCCTGGTGTGAAGTTGGAGGGGACGGAGCGGCGCATGTGGTCGGGTGGGGTTGGACCCAACCCGGCCTGGGTTTGGACACCCATAGATTAATCGCTAAGCGGTTTTGTTTTTGTCCGAAACTTTAAACGTGCATGTTTCCGGCTCGACACAACTCAAATCCATCCAAGCTAAGGTTTCTGTTCTTATTTTATTTTGTTTTGTTCATTATATTTGTAGATATTCTAGATTTTGACTGAAATATGATTAAACAACCTTTAAAGGAGGATATTGCATTTTTGTCATTTCTACATGAAATAAGAATTTTTTTTCTAAATCATTAATGTTTATTTTAAAAAATTACTCCTATATTATTTTGTTAAAATTACTCATATATTTATTTATTGACTCATGAAATTGATCTTTATTAATAACATTATGTACAAGCTCCGATTACCATACGGGGTAGGAGTTCTTCGTGTATGGATCAACCATATGTGTGCAAAACAAGGATCGCATCGCAAGACAAAAGATTTGTACATAAATGGCATTTCATGATCCAGATAAGATTACTATAATAATCTTCATCATTGATGATCTTCATCTTGGATAATTTGATCTCCACGTGTCAACGTATTATATATTTATATTTGAAACAACCCGATATATATATATATATTAAAGGGAAGTGGCTAAAAGGATGTACCTATGCTCCATTAGATTTATCTAGCTTAATTGCAAGTTTGGCTTATAGCTAGAAATGACCCATGGCTGTTTTTTTTTTTTTTTTTTTTATCTATAGTTCCTCTACATGTACATATGTATATGCATAACTAAAATCATTGTGAGTGCGACGTGTTTTGGTATCATGACAAGCCAGCATTAGATCTACCGAGCAAAATGACAAGGATAAGAGACATTTAAGCCAGGTGAAGAATATTCTCGAAAAACTTTAACATAAATAAAAAGGGGCAAGCATCCAAGTGCATGCGTCGCCATATCATATATATGTTCTTTGAGAAGCCATTAGAATCGATGGCTGCCACTCAACCGACATGGTTGCCGAAGCTCATCACATTGCACTGTTCTGCAATCAAATCCATCAAATATTTTTAGATTATTATTATCATCATCATCATCATCATTTTTTTAATCACTTTTTATTTGTTCACCTAAAAAATCCACACTAAAAGAATGATTATTCTCAAAAGAAATATGATAAGTATGACACTCATATGCAAGCTCTAGAAAACCGACGTATCAAACAAAGATAGAGGGGTTTATCCACTAGATACGTCAAATCTGAGAATTTTACATGCAGGCAAAAAAATCTCTGGTTCCTTGCACGAGACCATGCATGGTCCCAAAATCCTTTTCCTCTCAATGGAGGTTGTGGGACTTTTGGTTGGCGCTGAACCCCATCAATGGACATGATATTGACTGTTTAGAAAGAAGGGCCTCAGAGCCGTCTTTTAGTGCTGTAGAGCTCGTGAACCCTGTGACGCTCGTGAACTCCATGCATAAAAATAATTAAGGTTCGTTAAGAGTTGCAGCTCCCCGTGGGTGGTTGCTGCATCTAAATATAATATCTCCTCTCCGTTCAAGACGCTTCTTTGGCTTGGAATCCAACTCCTTGTTGGTGAGACGAAAACAAGAGGGCGAAGAAAATACTAGAGTTTGATCTTGGATGAGGTGATATAACATGAGATAAGTTAAGGACTTTCTTTAAGGCAACCGAAAATTACGGTAGCTTTTGCTGTAGTTGAATATTTTAAATATGATGTCCTTGTGAGTCCATTATTGAGGAGATCAGAACTTCTAAAAGTAGCTAGGTTTCTTGGACTTTTGCATATTTCTATGTATATCTACCGGTGCGGGACTTGTCTTTATGATGCAAACTCCAACGCCATCTCTACCTATAAGAGGGGTTGAACGAAAATATTGGTAAAATTTGATGAATTACTCATGGTTGGACATATATACTCGGTTGCCTACTCAAAGAATCATGTTTCTCTATTGAAGAAGCATGTTTTTTATCTATCATTAACCTAAACAAGTTTCCTAATTACATTCTTAAGTAAAAATTCATTCTCAAATTAAAAAAGTTGTTTCAATACTTTATTATTTTTCTTTAATATATTTTTCAGACTTGTTTTCAGTTTAACAAAGAGAAAACAAAAGTCTAGCATGAGGACAGAAGTGGTTGCCTGCCGCTTTGGGCTTTTCTAGGAAATAATCGAATAAATTGTGACATACCTGTAACTTTACCCCTCTTTCTTCCTCATCTAAAAGGAAAATGGCATGCCTGGCAAGCAAGGCCAATGGCAGGTGATATGGATGGCTGTGGTCCATTAGGGTGCAATAAATAAAACCAAAAAAAAAAAAAAAATCACTAGGGTCAATTAGCTAGAGTCACATGTCAATGGAAACAGAAAAAAAAAAAAAAAAAAGAAGGCATGAGTCATCATTCTTCAAGAAGGGTGGTTTGCAAATAAATAAAATTGGAGCTGCACTATAGTTACCATTGCATACAGAAAAATATGCATCACAAGTTGAAATTATAATTAAATAATTGATTATTAAGCTTAATTAACACATGCATCTTTAAACCACCTCCATAAGACATTGTCCAATAGTAAATAGTAGTTAATAAGCAGACCGGTCCCCTTACTCACTAAATTAACCTATTCTTTTTGTTTCAACGAAATTTCTAGTATGAGTACGTCCAACAAAATAAAAATAAAATATCATGAAAAATAGAGTCATAATCAGCCCAAAAAGCTTCATCAGAACGATTTATCAGGCAACCTAATTCACAATTTACCTCCCGGTAGACATGCATGGCTCAAAAGAAAGTGCAACTTCCTGCCACCCTCTAAATAATATCCTGCAACAACGAAGGTCCGTTTGTTGATGGTGTCCATCTCACAATTCATCAAACCATAGTTGCTGGGTCGCGCTCAATATAAATGAGATCAACATAAGTCTCCAATAGCTCATACTCTCCCACACCTCCCTTCACTCTGCTCCGGAGACTGAGATACGATAAATTTAACTACCTCTGCCTACGGTGAGTCTGGAATCTAGCTCTCAAATCATGAACCCTGCCACCTATTCCCCTCCTCTTAACATTGCTACTTGTCACCTAAGGAGGGGAATCCAACATTAATTTACTGTCTCATCCTCGAGCACCAGACATGATATAATTAAATTAAAAAAAATGAATAGCAGAAGAGTCACGGATCGTTCTAGAAATACCTTCTAGGAATAACATACGCACATTTGTCACCAGGAAACAGGGTGTCTTATCTTGGGGGTTGCACCATTTTATTATTGCTTGTGGGTGTTGTTGGACATGTGATCCTTCAGTTGGGAACTCTTTCAGTCTCTGATGGTGTCCAAGGCTTGGAGCCAAGGTGTCTTAGAATTGCGGGAGACAAAAGGACCTGTCCCCATTCTGCTCTCGTTGAGACAACCAAGCAGTGGCCTGCAATGGCTAGCAATCACGGGCTGCCAGAATAGCAGAGAAAGGCCTTTGATCTTGGGGGACCCTTCGCCCGGTGGGGTCTATGCCCTTCACCTGCTGACATACTATTGATTGCAATCGCTCGGATTACTTGGAGGACTGCCAGCACGTGAATTCAGGGGCGCACAATTTGGCCATCCCATCGGGAACTGTAGCCAATCTTCCGTCCCAATGAGAAGCCATGTCAGGTGGGTCCCACGTAAAATCTTAACTTCTATCTGGTTGTTGTGTCGGACAAGGCAGATTGATCGGCCATTGCTTGTGACCATGTTTTTATGGCTTCCTTGAATCTCCATTTTTTTTTTTTTACAAAATAATTTTTATTTTTTTTTAATTTCAAATAATAATACTAGAAGCTAAATTAAATATCAAAACTATTTGGATGATTTGATAAAAATCTTATAAAATTTATGAATTACATCAATACAATTGGTAAAATCATGCGATTGTATACGAAACTAGATCTATAGTCCAAAGTATTTAGAAATGGTTTTGGAGTGAATGGGACCGGATGCCATAAAAAGATTACAGAGAAAAAAAGATTACAGATCTTTTAGGATACTGATGCAAAAATTTTACTAAATGAGTTTGCACCACCACTTACAATGCTGATTTCGTAAAAAATACACAATAAAGTAAATGATGAAGATCATGATAATACAACTTGGACTACAATGCAATTTTTCTCACCGATCGGCGTCAAAAAAGGCATCGGATTCGAGCCTTTTAGTGGTAAATATTTTAAAAGTGTTTTATTGAGGTAATCCTCAACTCTAGTGTTTCAACCATTATGATCAAGTGGTGAGGATGGTAACATCGCGAATCAATGATTTTGAAAGAAAATATGGCAATCAGTCATTAGGCCAAGGTGTAAGGACTTTTGTACTTTTTAGGAGCTAGTTGTAAGTATACACCAATATGTTGCTTGTCGCCATTGTCATTTGATTTATATGATATAGTACTCAAGAGTTGAGTACTACCTATCTTACATAAAATGAAATAGACCTGACGATCACAAATGGTTACCCCCTTGTGACCCTGCCTGCTCCGAAGTCTCACAAGCTACTGAGAAAGTGCTTGTGGAGGCTTTTGGGCCTTAATAAATCACTGTTTCACTGAACAAATTAGATCAGACTCTTTATAAGACTTCAAGAGCCTTAATAAGTACATAAAGATAGCTAGCAAGAGTGACAAGCATTATTAGAAAGTAGGCATACAAGATCATGATTGACTCGATGACACCACTTAAGATTGAGGGCCCGTCCATGCTTGTTAGCTGCAAGAGAAGTGATCCGAATCATCTACACACATACTGCTTGCGTGCAGGCCACAAATTGAATTGTCTGGCTTCCCTATGTAATTGTATCATTTTTTAAGTTTGGAACCTTACAGCATTTGGAAGGTTTTCTTTCTCTATATATTCGCCCTCTTCTTCTATATGATTATATTGGTTGGATCAATTCACATATAACTGGAGGATCAAATGCAGAGTTTGCATTTCTCTATGATAAGTGAGTAGCATCAAGCTGATCTAACTACTAATGTCGATATATGTGAAAAGAAAAAAAAAATTCTCTTTTTTCTAGAAAAAAAAAGAAAAAAAAAAGATGATCTTTATACTATGATATCCAAGTACCATGTCGGCTGGACAAATTTCTCACTTTATTGATTTACATTTTAAATTTTTATTAAATATTACTATAAAAAGTACTTGTTCTCTCAAAAAACTAAAGATATATATATATATATATGTGATATCAATTTTTATGTAAAGTTCAGTTCTCTAGATACAAGCTTAAAATCAATTGCTTTTCTACATTTTGTAGGCTGCTACATGGTTTCATTCCTTCGACATACGATGGAGCTAAGTAGAAAAGAATCATAATTATCTTTTCGTATCAAATGTAAAAAAGCAAGTTGATTTTTTTGTATATAATTCATCATAATATCATGTTTTATGCATGGTAAACATACTAATGTTACGATCATGTATATCTCTTAACTTTAGATCAAATCAATATATGCAATATTACAACTGATGTATATTTGCTTCCTTTGCTATGGAGGTGTTGTTTGATGCTTTCAATCTTGCCACAGTATGGATCGAGGCAAGCCATTACAACTGATGCTTTCAAGTCAGCTCTGTTAGGACAATTATGGCAGGTACGTGAGTCCAACAAGAGTCACATAGGTCCTTGTACGTGCACGTGGTTGGCTAGGCTCTGTTTTGAATTCTAGTCTGCAGCAATTTTGTTCTCTTGCTGCAACTTGTTGAAGAAGGCTTCTTGGTTCCATCATTTCAAAAATGTGGAAGAAATAGTTTAGACTAAAACAATGCTAGCAAATTAACAACTGATCGATTTAGTGATTCAACACATTATGAAGATATCGATCTTTTGATGCTAACATAATTATTTATGTCATTAAAAAAAATTGATATAATTTGTCAATTCGCTTGCATCGACAATCTTCATATGAGAATATCTCTAACAAATCTCCATACGAGAATATCTCTAACAAATCTCCATAGAGAATACCTCTAACAAATCTTCATGCTTTTTGGTACTGTAGAAATTAGGACGATTGTAATGAACTTACCTCAAATATTTTCCGAAATATAAGAAATTGATCCAAATCTTTCCAATGACTCCATGGATCGCGTGTGCAACCACTTTGAAGGAAAGCACATATGTTTTCACCACTTAAATACCACGGATCAAAGAAAAATTTTTAGAATGTTCTCTTGATTTTTTCTCTCTAATGGAAAGTTTCTCTTCTTCTCCTTTTATTTTTATTTTATTTTATTTTTTTTTCAATTTTCTATTTGTGGGCTGGAATTTTGAGTGGTCACTTAACTTTTTGAAAACTGCCCGGGTCGGATTTTCCCATCATGGGTGCCCAATTCGAATTCAATATCCAATAGGTACACATTGCTCAAAATCGATTTTACTGATAGGCTACAACGATCATTAATATATCCATTGCAAGAGATAAAGATAGAATTTCTTGCTTATGCAATTGAATTAACTTTGTTGTGTAGCATCAAGAGTCATTTGCTTTCAAATTGAGCTCTTGGCATGCTTTTGCAAGATATAAAATAACAATCATTAATATAACATTATAACCATCATTCTAATATTTCTGGACTCTCTTTGTTACATCGTAGATCTAGAGAAAAAGACAATGACCAGTATAACAGGTTATAAATGTATATAATTACAAATAATTGTAGTGCATGTTATAACCCTAATATCCCATTCGTATTACTCCTGTTTCTTCCCCGATTGCAATGCTATTATGACTAAATCCTGTGGGATGGGGCAAATAACGGCTGTTAGATGGGATCCGCCGTAATAAAGTAACGGTATTGTCGAAACCTTTATGGCTCTCATTTGCGGGGACTTTGAGGCCTCAAATCCACTCGTCTAACCTGAGCCATCCATCCTGATCCATTTTGTCTTAACTTGGAATGACGTGGCCCATTTAAACTTGCCAACCCAATCGTTATCTGTCATAACCCAACTTTAGATCGCTGGGAAGTAGATAAAAATAAATAAATGAATAAAAAAGACAAATCGCCAGGAGTTATACACAAAAATAAACTAAAGGAAAAAAAAAAAAAAAATCAAACCTAGTGTGAATGAAAGTTGCACCCATCAATTTCTTACTCAATGTGGCATTGCTATAGAATATATAGAAAGAACACCCATCAATTTCTTACTCAATGTGGCATTGCTATAGAATATATAGAAAGAACAAAAAATTGTAAGACGTGTGGAATATTACATCACAATTAAAAATTTCATAAACTAGAATATTGATGTATAATAAAATAAAAAAAGTATAATAATATGATATATTTAAAATCTGAAATGAGTGTAATGCATGTTAGAATTTGGTTTTGGATTTGATATCATTGCTCGAGCCTTCAATCAAAACCCACCTGACTTTTAAACCATGTTCAGTTGTTCACCAATCCAAATCCAATGGACTAATGAGCCTAATTTGACTGTGATGACACAAAAAATGGGTTGATCTGAATCAGTTTTGGATCGACCAGACCCAAGTTGCACTATCTCAAAATCAAGGATCCATCTGACACCATGACCTGACCCGACCCATTTGGCACCGTGTCTGGCTCACAAAACGTAATGAAAGAAGCCTTCTGGCACTGTGAAGAATAATGAAAGATCAAGATCAAAGTTGCAGCAGATAAAGACCCAGACGATATATCGCAATAGGATGCCGTGCCAATGGATAGGGACTCAAACTTTCCGATCCCTTCTTTTCCTTGCTTTCTCTCTTCAATTATTGTTACGCCCCGGAGACATCAGCATGACCATGGATAGGGATGGCAATTTTTGACACGATGCGTAAATCTGACATGAACATAAAATAAAAAATTAGTTTCAGATTGAGTTTACGTGGATTTAGATCAAAATAAATGGATACGATTACGAACCGCAAAATTCATATCATTTACAGGTTGACTCATGAATCTGAAATAGATTCACATAATCTATTTAATTTTTTTATTAATTTTTTAAAAAAATATTTTTATCAAGTTTAAAACAATCATATAATTTTTGATATTGTATATTTTGAAGTGACAGCCTTAATAGTTTTAAGGGGAGACTTGTGGTTTAATTTATAGATTTTTGTTATGTTGTATTGATAAATTATATTATTATATATTTTATGAATTATTGGTTGTTATTTGGTATTTAAATTTTATTGATTTGTGAAATTTAAAAATATATTTGTGTTAGTATAATTTAATTACTCTTCTATTGAAATAGATTTTGATTGATGCAGATTTTTTTTAAATGCATGTATAACAGGTTCGTTCCATCATCACCCCTGTTATGGTTTGTGACTGGGGCTTGGGTGTTTGTATGGTTTTTTTATTTACTTTAATTTATATATATTGATATTTTTTTATAGTTTAATTAAATTTTTTTAAAAAATTAGATTTATTTAATTTTTTTAAAATTTTTATGTCAATTTTATTAAGCATGTTATACATGTGTTCATGTTGATCCAACACGATTCGTTTATTAATTGAGTTATACGGATGATCTATTTAATAAATAGTATGTGCATGATTTATAGATTTTAATTTATTTAATAATTATATTATATTTATATTTAGATTATATGGATCGTGTCATAAATGAATTGATCTGTTTATGACCCACCAACATGGATTTCCACCCCTGACAATGAAATTGCTGGGTTGTTGCAAAGGTTTTCCTCCGAGCCCAAAATTTACTCATTTGAGGGTTCGGGTCCAGTCAGGTTACTTTTTGGGTTCGGATTCATCGCCATTCATATGGATACGAAGAACCGACAGGATCCGGCCCAAGCTGGTGCATGGCCTTTTCTTCTATGTTGATATGAATCCTCCAGTTCTTCTCGCTAAGGAATCCTCCAGTTTAAGATAAGATAAGCGAAATACGATGCTAAGATACTCGAATTAGTGACATGGCATTACCCAATTTGCTGATTTCATTCTCAAACCAATTAGCTGATTTTAGTCTCAATGTGCTGCTATTCTGCTATTTTGTGTGTGTGTGTGTGTGTGTGTGTGAGAGAGAGAGAGAGAGAGAGATGCATTTTATAGTAGATTAGGAGGATTCGGCTCATATAAAGTCAACTCTCGTTTGTTTTCTCTTTCTTTTAAAACTGACAATTTCTTTTCTTCTCTTTAGACAAAATCTTAAAGCAAAGGAAATGGATTAGATTCAAAATGAATCTTGTCATAGTAGAGGACATGGATTCTCTCTCTCTCTCTCTCTAATAAGAGAGGACATGATTTTTTAGTTATCAGAAGAAAGATTTTAAATTTCAAGTCTGCATGTAGTTTAGCACAAATTTAGGATGCGTTTTGTTAATCATTAAAAAAATATTTTTTTTATTTTTTAATTTTTAAAAAATAAAAATCAAAAAATAATATTTGATAATATTTTGAAAAATAAAAAGTAAAAATAAAAAAATAAAATAATATTTTATATGTAAAATAAAAATTTTTTATTTTCCAAAACATATTTTTCTGCTCTTTTTTTTTTTTTTTGCTTCCGCAAATTTAAAATACCAAACCAAAAAGTAAAGAGTCCGAATCCTTCTCTCTCATCGAGCTCTTCACCTCCCACTCCCTTCTCCCTCTCTTCTTGAACCCTTCTTCCTCATTGAGCTTTTCACCTGCCGTCCCCAAACGATGCTTTTTGCTTTATAACAACGTAGTTATCAAACATATTTTTTATTTTTTTATTTTTATTTAATAATAAAAATAATAAAATAATTTTTTTTTAAAATCAAAAATTAAAAAATATAACCAAATGCACCTTTAGTGTTTGGTTAATCTTCTTGACATATGTCATTATGTATGTAGTTTAGTTTTCAGTTTAGCATAAATTTACTATTTAAATAATCTTCTTGACATATGTCCAGATCGATTCTTCATGAATAGTCTAATATCGCACCCGATAGGTCATGAGAATATATACTGGTACTGTCCTGGAAATTGTCTATCTGAATTGTGATTGCTGTTGCTTGCACCAGACAATGTTTGCTAAATTGGAGCCACAAAAGCAATATGATTTAAAGTTTTAGCAAAGAATGATTTTCTAATGCAAATTGGTTGGTGGGTTGAGTACACAAGAAGTGCAATTAATATTACAGACAGATTTGTCCAGTAACAGCCCCATATAGTCTGCATCAGCATCACAAATTCCTTGATGTCTTATATTACATTGCTGGATGATGAGCCATCAGAGCAATAATGCTCTAGAAAATCAATAACTGGGTTTTTTAATTGGTTACATTATGAGTGAAAGAATCTGTGGGGACATGTAATTAACCCACCACTGATGAGTGTCTTTGCCTCAATATTGCTTGTCTTTGGTTATGTTGGGCTGTTGATGGTGAACTTGACGTATGATTTGATAAAGTGAAGCTTGATCAACCACGTGAAGATTTCTTTTTGGATTTAACAAAAAGTTAAGGACTTCCTTTCTTTACCTGTCTTTGTTATAGATATACGACTGCATAACTTTCTTTAATTTTGTGGTTTGGCATATGGACTTCGCAATGTATATTCAATTCGTACTAAAGTTTTCCTGGAATACAAGGGCAGGATGGATGTTGTTGTTGCGTTTCTGTCAGTCCATTTTTGGTTGGTTCCATCTCTGTTATCTTTATGATATAATTTTAGTAGAGTAATTTAAGAGTTTAAGCATATTGTGTCGTGACCCAAACCCAAAATTCAATTGAGAAGATCCAAGTCTAAATCCAATTAAACAAAAAAAATAATAAAAAAATTGAGAAGAAGACTCTTCTTCTCCGATGAGCCACGATGGGATCAGAAGTCCTAGGATCACCAGAGATCCCAGGACTCTCTATAAAAAGATCTTTCCTCTTCCTAAGAACCCCCCACCGGTCTTCCTCCCTCTTTTCCTCCCTAATTTCTTCGATTGAAGCTGCGGCCCCTTGATTCATGCTCGTCATGATTTTTCGTCGGCGGGATCACCGGAGGCTGAGATAAGTCTTTCTTCCTCTTCCTCTCTCCTCTCTCCTTTTTTTCGTGCCTCTGTGCATAACTGTCGGTGACGGATGTCGCTGAATTTCGTCAGAGAAGGGATCCCCTGTTTGGTCTCTTCTTCTCTTTAATTTTTCGGCGCCGGCGATCACTGCCGACCGCCAACCTTGGCCTCTCCGAACTCAAGAAGGTTGCCCCCTGTCACCAGCCTTCACCGTGCCGGCTGCGGTCCGGACAGCCGGTCAAAGGTAGGGGAACTGTCGGCCCCCTGTTTCAGTCAGGGAAGACCACAAGAAGAAAAGGAAAGAAAAAGGAAGGAAAAAGGAAAAGAGAAAAAGAAAAAGAAAGAAAAAGGAAGGAAAAAGAAGGAAGAAAAAAAAAAGAGAGGGAGAAAGAGAAGGAGAGAGAGACTTTCTCTCTCTACTCTCTCTCTTAAATTTTTTTAAGATTGATGGATTTTAATAATAATAATAATAATAATAATAATAATAATAATAATAATAATACAATAAGAGTTTTCATGGATCAATTTAAAAATCCTGGACGCTGTCATCTAGTCGATCCATGTGAGGACATTGAATTTTAAGAATTTTTATTTTCTTATTTGATGAAATTTTGATCAAAAATATGATATTTGAAGTACCAGGTTCAGAGAAAGATTTTCAAAATTTTTAGGATCCCTAGTTTAGATTTTCTTTTGAGGTATGTAGTGTTTTACTTTTATTAAATTTATCTGATAAATTATAAATTTAAATTATATAAATTCGGCATGCTTGTGATTGAAAATATTTGCTGAAATTAATTGTGGTTGAAAATAATTGTTAAAAATTATTTCTGATTGAAGATATTTGTTAAAAATTATTACGATGATGTATTATCATAAAGAATGATATGATTGATTGACTCGAATATCACTTATTTATACTATTATCGAAAATAATATATGAATTGAAAGATGATATGAATTAACAATCTGGCTATGTAAAGGATCCCTCCAATGGAGGCATATACGTTAACAAATGATTTATCCTGAGAATTTATGTCGCCAGCGAGACCCGCGACATGTCACCAGAGAGACCAGCGACAAATTGCCAGTGAGACCAGCGGTTCCGAAGGACTTTGCTGCCAGATGATTCGCAGCCTACCGCAAGAAGATATACGGTATTATGATCCTGCCATAGAAAAAATATGGTCATAGTTCATGGTTGGTAAAAAGAACTTAAGAAATTTGATGAATTTAAGATGATAAGTGTTGGTTATAAAATACCCCCCCAGCCGAAGTTCGTGACAAGAGTGACCCTCCAAGGATTCTACCGACTTCAGACCTTCGGCGACATCTTTCCGAACCTCTCCGACGGTCGAGCCTCCGCAACATTCCCAAATTCTGCCAACGGATAAACCCCCACTAGCGTCGACCGGATTCTTTACGACGGACGGACTCCACCCAAGTTTCCACGATGATCGACCACCTTCTAGACTTCATCCGGACTCCTACGGGAGCCGGACTTCGTCCCCGACTCCGACTGCAGGAAGACTTCATCCGGACTCCTACGGGAGCCGGACTTCGTCCCTAACTCCGACTGCAGGAAGACTTCGTCCGGACTCCTACGGAAGCCGGACTTCGTCCCCGACTCTGACTGCAGGAAGACTTCATCCGGACTCCTACGGGAGTCGGACTTCGTCCCCGACTCCAACTGCAGGAAGACTTCATCCGGACTCCTACAGGAGTCGGACTTCGTCCTCGACTCCGACTGGAGGAAGACTTCATCCGAACTTCTACGGGAGCCAGACTTCGTCCCTGACTCCAACTGCAGGAAGACTTCATCCGGACTCCTACGGGAGCCGGACTTCGTCCCCGACTCCGACTGCAGGAAGACTTCGTCCGGACTCCTACGGAAGCCGGACTTCGTCCCCGACTCCGACTGCAGGAAGACTTCATCCGGACTCCTATGGAAGCCGTACTTCATCCCCGACTCCGACTGCAGGAAGATTTCATCCGGACTCCTACGGGAGCCGGACTTCTTCCCCGAACTCCGGCTGCAGGTAGTCTTCATCCGGACTCCTACGGAAATCGGACTTCCGCCCAGAACTCCTGTTGCAGGTAGATCTCATCCGAACTCCTACAAAGGTCGGACTCCGAACTTCTACCGCAAGCGATCTACCCCGAACTTCTGTCACAAGCGGTCTACTTCAAATTTCCACTACGAGTGGTCCACACCGGATTTTCACTGTAAGCCTTCATCCGAGCTCCCATTGTGGATGCATTCCTTCTGGATCTCCATTGCAGGCAGGCCTCGGCCGAGTTTCGTCGACAAATGATCCCCATCCGGACTTCTATGAGGATCGAACTCCGACCGAACTCCTATAGTGCATAGACTCCGGACGAACTCCTATGGCACACGGATTCCAGCAGCTAAATCCCTCCAGCGGATGAACCTCTCCAAAAATCCGACATCCGCTGTCGGTCGACCCTTTGCCGAATTCTGCATGAAACCGAACTTCGTCTACAGAAAGCCTCTGACTGAGTTCCTACAGCGGATAGCCCTCGCCTATAGTATTAACGTCCAACAGCACCCAACGATAGAAGGCTCGCCAGCAACATTCGAGCTCCTCTCAGATGGATAGCTACCTCTCTCAGCCAGACGCTTCAACCGAGCTTCGACCGACAGGCCTGGACTCCCTGACAGGCCACAGTAATGGCCACAACTCTGCTCTACTTCCTGCGATGGATACCGCGCGGCTCCACCACTCCTTGGCAGGCCACAGTAATGGCCATGACTCTGCTCCACTTCCTGCGACAGATTCTGCGCGGGTCCTCCACTCTCTGGCAAGTCGCGACAACGGACGCCGCTCCACTCCCCACGACAGGCTTCGCGTGGTAGGCCACGGTGATGGCCACGATTTCACTCCACTACTCTTCATAACAAACTCCTCCTGGCCCCGAGCGGCCCACTGTCAGATGGTTACAAACGTCGCTATCAGTCTGTTGCACCCTCCGCCTATAAAAGAGAGACCCCAGATACGTTATTCTCTAAGCCCTAATTTCTATCTCAAAACTCTACTAAAATTTTCGTTTGAGCACTCCATTCTTGTTGAGGCAGAGAACTGACTTGAGCGTCGGAGGGTCTTGCCGGAGCACCCCCAACTCCGGTTTAGACTTCCTTTGCAGGTCCCGGTGGCGACCGCGACTCCCTCGACTCCAGCTTCTCCGATGCAGGTAGATTTTTGCACCAACAGGATTGGCGCTAGAGGAAGGGCCTGTGTCTTCCAGTACCCTTGTTCTTAAAGGAGCGCTCAACGGGACCACCTCCGGTCATCTTCTCCGACATCCTCTTCTCCTTCCTCCGCTAGATCTTCGCCCGATGCCTCCCCGCAAAGCATCCACTCGACGATCCACAGCCTCCACGGCCAGATCTCAGGCTCTGACCTCATCTCCAGTTTCCCAGATTCCTCCTCCTCCTCCGGCAACGGCGGTTGGCGCGGAGCAATTCGACCTACTGGTTCAGCAGGTCAGAGGCCTCACTAAAGTGGTGCAAGCCATATAGCAGCAACAGCAGCCACAGGCATCAGTGCGACTGGAGGGAGCGTCGTCAGAACTCCAAAATCCGACGGTAGGATGGGCCACTTGGGCCAGTCGTCCCGTCTTTCTCGGAAAGACGAATCCGAAGGTGGAGAGCCCTCAGTCAGATCACGATTCTACTCTTGGAAGATCTCTACCTCCATTCTGCCAGAAGACTCCCGAGACCCGCAATCGAGAGGATTTTCTGGATCAAAAGCTCTGGGAGATGAATTGGCGGATCGAGGAACTCGCCACGCACCCCCCACTTATGGTGAGGACATTTGTACTGACCCTCCCTTCTCTCAAATGATCATGCAGGAACTGATCCCGCCAAACTTCAAGCTCCCTCAATTTGAAAGTTACGACGGGACTTCGGATCTAGTTGACCATCTGGAGGCCTTCCGGACAATGATGCTGCTCTATGGCGCACCTGACGCCATCCTGTGCCGAGCTTTTCCGTCCACCTTGAAGGGAGCAACGAGAAACTGGTACTCGACGCTGAAGTCGGGTACCATATTTTTCTTTGATCAGATGAGCCATCAGTTCGCAGCTCATTTTGTTAGCAGCCGGTGTCCCAGAGGGATTCGAAGTCCCTCATCAACATCAAGCAAAGGAAGGGGGAGTCAATTCGGGCTTACGTCAACCATTTCAATGTCGCTGCGTTGGAGGTCTGAAACTTGGACCAATTGATCGCGATGGCCACTCTGAAAGGCAGCCTTCAGAAGAACGACCTTCTATTCTCCCTGGAAAAGAAGTACCCTAGGGATTTTGTCGATCTGTTGGCTCAGGCCGAAGGGTACGCCCGAGCAGAAGAAGCCTTCAGGATGAAGGATGAGGAGTCCGTGAGAGAGCGGCAGACGGGAGACTCGAGTAAGCCCGCAGTCGAAAAAAGGCCGAGAGAAGTTCGGCCACGTTCTCGAACTCCTCCCGAGCACAAGCGCGCCCAGACTCCTCCCCGAGCACGCAGGCAGAGAAGCCCGGAGTGCCGGGTTCGACGGCGCTCTCCCCCAGGGAGATTCTGTAGCTATGCCCCCCTCAACGCCTCGAAAACCCAGGTGCTGATGAAAGTCAGAGAGCAGCTCCCAAGGCCAGAAAGGATGTGCACGCACCTCGAAAAGCGCAATCCTAATAAGTTCTGCCTCTACCATCGTGACCACGGCCACGACACAGAGGAGTGCATTCAGCTCCGAGACGAGATCGAGGAGCTCATCAGACGAGGTCGGCTCGACAGGTTCATTCAGCGTCGGTCTGAGGGTAGAGAGGATCGGCCAAGGGCCCTGCCGCAGCCTGAGCCACCGAGGAGGGAAGAGCAGTCCGAAGATCGGCCTCCAATCGGGATCATCAACTCCGTCTCTGGAGGACCTTGGCAGGAAGCAGACCTTCTACAGCCCTGAGATTTGAAAAATCTGTAAATGTATTACGAATGACTTCGCTTTAAATCAAGATTCCTTTCAGATTTGCACATCTTTCCCTTTTTGGCATGGACTTGTAACGACAGGAGATGACCCCTTCGGACAACGAAAACAAATCCTAATATGGGCAAAGTCGAAGGCCCGATTATTTGTAGACCGAATGGGGGGAGAGGCCATACAGCGCCCATATGCGCCCCCACAGCCATGTTAGGGACAGGAGGAGAACCTCGCCCTAACATGAGCAAAGTCGAAGGCCCGATTATTTGTAGATCGGATGGAGGGAGAGGCCATACAGTGCCCATATGCGCCCCCACAGCCATGTTAGGGACAGGAGGAGAACCTCGCCCTAACATGAGCAAAGTCGAAAGCCCGGTTATTTGTAGACTGGATGAGGGGAGAGGCCATACAGCGTCCATATGCGCCCCCACAGCCATGTTAGGGACAGGAGGAGAACCTCGCCCTAACATGAGCAAAGTCGAAGGCTCGATTATTTGTAGACCGGATGGAGGAAGAGGCCATACAGCGCCCATATGCGCCCCTACAGTCATGTTAGGGACAGGAGGAGAACCTCACCCTAACATGAGCAAAGTCGAAGGTCCGATTATTTGTAGATCGGATGGGGGGAGAGGTCATACAGCACCCATATGCACCCCCACAGTCATGTTAGGGACAGGAGGAGAACCTCGCCCTAACATGAGCAAGGTCGAAGGCCCGGTTACTTGTAAACCGGATGGGGGAAGAGGCCATACAGCACCCATATGTGCCCCCGCAGCCCTGTTAGAAACAGAAGGAGAACCTCGTCCTAACCTGAGCTAAAATCGATCACATCAGAAATAGGGAAAGAACCTCGTCCTGATGCCAATTAAGGTCCGGTCATTCGAGACCCGACAAGAAAGAAGAAAACCTTCTCGGCGGCCCTTCTACGCTACCGCGACTTCGTGAAAAGCTAGAGAGAACCCTTGCTTAAAAGGAGGAGGGAGATGTAAAGGAACAGCGGCGGGCTATCCCAGCGAAAAATGAAGGCCGAACTACATCAAAGACACAAAAGACCTCGTCTCCGTGAAGGAGGAAGAGAAAGAGAGATCTACGGGCACGAGCGAAAAGGCGAATCGACACGACAATGCCTAGGAACCCTCAAACGGTGTCGACGTCGAACAAATCAGAAAACAACAAGAAATTCGGTAATGACGACCTAATACGAAGATGAACAAGGAATCCTCGGACAACATCGACATCGCACGGGATAAAAAATGAAAGAAGTCCGGCGGACGACAATTCAACACGACACACGGGCAAGGTAACGAAGATCTTCTTTTCATTTCAAAATATGCGTTACAGAGCCCAAAAGGCCAAAAAAAAAAAAAACAACAACAAAAAACAAACAGACAGCAAAAGAAGACACATAGAAGGACAAAAGGCAAAAAGAGCCCTAAGGGGGCCCGGCTTCCTCCGACTTCGAACTTTCGGCTTCGATCCTCATCAGGGAGCGCCTTAAGCTCTCGACTTCTTCTTCTAATTCTTTCTCCCTCATTAGCATCTCCACATACCTTCGATGAAGCCGCTGGCTTTCATTCTCTGCCTCTCGACGTCTCTTTCTCAGGACCTCGGATTCTGCCTTCGCGTCCTTGACTGCCTGCTGCTCGTATACCAGCTGGATCTTCAATTGCTGTAGCTCGGCCTTCTCCTCCCCGAGGGCGACAGATAGCTCTTCTACGGTTTCTCTCAAGGATTGGAGTTCGTCGGGATCCCGAATGGGAGCAAACGGAGCTCCTTCAGATAATGCCTTTGAAGGCGGGCAACCTCGTCGGTCGCCATCTTGAGCTTCCCCCTGTAATCGTCCACCTGCTTGCACTAGCCAGCCCGGTACGCGTTATAATTCACCTCGGCCTCCTGGAGCTGTTGCTGAAGGTCGGAGACCTTCTTCGACCATGCTCGGTCACAGTCAGCCCGAGTCGAAAGTCAAGACGAGCTTCCTTCCAACTGGTTGATCCTCTCCTGTGCAGTCGACAGCTCCGCTCTGAGAGAGCTGATCTTGGAAGCTTGAGCCCAAGATCGGTCGCTGGCGCGCTTCTTATGTTCCTCGAGCTCCTTCTCGAAGTTCGCTTTCCTCCGACTGTATTCCATGATCTCCTTCACGTGGAAGCTTCGAAAGTAGGTGGCCTCCACGGTGGCCTCAGAGTGGCTCTCCCTCAACCTGCGAAGTTTGCCATCCATCTCCTTCGACCTTTTTGTTAAATGACGAACTTTCTTCTTCAGACGTTGGATCGTGGACTTCAGCGAAATTTTCTGTGGCAAGGGAAGCGCTTCGACAGGACACTGCCATCGGGAGATAAAAGCGTCAAGGTGCGTCTCATTGCAAAAAAAAAAAAGGGAGAAGAAGAGTGGAGAAGTCCTCCATAAGGAGAAATCCAATTTTATTGATTGAATGTTTCTTAAAGACAAAAGAAAAAGAAAAATTACAATAAAAGAAAAATACAAAGTCAGAGGTCTCAGACCTCTGAAATAGGAGTTGGGGAGCTCGGTGTCCTTGGAAGGGGAGCTGCGGTGGCAGTGGGAGAGGGCCCGGCTTCGTCTTCAGATGCCTCATCCAAGAAGCTGAGGTCAAGCTTGGAAAATTTTTTGACCACCTTCTCTTGATAGAGCTTGAATCCTTTGATGAATGCTTCTTGGTCGAACTTGACGTTCAGATCCCTCATCTCCGTAGAGGCCTTGAACTCCTCCACTGCTAGGACCCTGGCCTCCGTGATCAGAACCGAAATTTGCTCCATCAAATTTGCGACCTCGGCCTCCGCCTTCCTCACCATCTCCTCCGAGGCCTATTTTTCTTTCTCAAGAACCTCTTGGAGGTTGGCTACCTCGACAGCCTTTTCTTTGAGGCAGGCGGCTTCAGCCCGACGACCCTCCTCCGCCTGGATGGCGTCCCTCCTTGCCCGGTTCGTCGCCTCGATGTTGGCAAGGAGCTGGTGCCCGATCTGCAAGGGCAGCTAGGAGGTCAGAACGAAAGTTGAGAAGCTAATTAAATGAATGTGCGAGGAGAAGGAGGAAAGTGAATCTGTTTACCTCGAGAAAGGACCCTAGAGAGTCCCAAATTTGCTGTTCGGGATCGGCGCGAATGATCCTCTGGACGACTTCGGGCAGGACGCAGCCATCGACCAGTCGCTTTATCAGGTCCCTGTCGTTAAAAGGATTCTCCCCCGGCTCTTCTTCGAAACCGTGGGACTCTTCGATGGCGGCTCGGCGGCTACTCACCCTGCGGGCCACCGTCTTCCTTCTCCTCCCCCTCTCAACCCCTGGCACCTCCTCGAAGCGAGCCCCTGAGGCGGGAATCTCAGCGGGAGAACTCCTTGAAGAGGCCTGGGAAGCCGGGGGCTCAGCGTCTGAAGGAACGTCGATCGCGAGGGTCGTCTGGGCAAGCGTGGCCGAGCCCATCTCCTCCGTTCTGACCTTCTTTGCCGATTCGGAGGTTGCGGCACCTTTTCTTTTGTGAGCTTTAAGGCCCCTGGCGAGCATCCGTGCTGCTTCGATGTCCATTCCTAAAAAAAAAAGAAAAAAAAAGAAGAAAGAGAAAAAAAGAAGAGAAAGAAAAAGAGATCAGTAATGGAGTGAAAAAGGAAGAAGTGACGCGCAAAAAAAAAAAAGAGAGAGAAGAAGAGCAAGAGAAAAGAAGAGGAAAGGAAAGATGGGATACTCGCAGGATCCAGGGGGCTCAAGCCGATGTTGAACAAAAACTGCTCCTTCAGAAGGTTGGAAAGGGAAGGAGTCGAATAACTAAGAAGCTTTCGAACGGCCTGAAGGTTGGGGGCCCGACGGACAGAGTCTCTCAGGGAGCCCCAAGGGGGCAGTCCCAGCTTCAAGGTCAGACATTGGACATAGAGGTAGTTCCCCTTCCAATTATGGATTGAAGAGGGAGCACCCTTCAGTAACCCCTTCTTCCCGAACTGGGGGGAGAAGTACCACCAGTCCTTTGCCGAGGGATGGCACTTGAAGGTGTAAAAATACCTAAACAAAGAAAGAGATGGCCGAACTTTGACTACGTGGCAAAGGGAGAGGAACCCTATCAGAAACCTAAAGGAATTCGGCACGACTGAAGCTAAAGAAATGTCTAAAAAATGAAAAAGAGTGACGACGAAGGGCGGAAGCGGAAGCCAGAGCCCAGCATGGAAGGCCTCCTGGTACAGGCAGAAATGACTAGGTGGGAGGGTGCTAGCCCGGTCGGCGGGATCAGGAAGCTTCAGATCATACTTCGGAGGAACTCCATACTGAACCCTTATCAGTAAAAGTTCATCCGGCGTCAGAGAACAGGGAATGGTGCCCGACGTAAAAATCGAACGAGGCCCAGCCCTAGATGTGGGTTCGTCTACAGTATGAGGGTTCTAGGGGGCTGAGGCGGACGAACTCCTGAAACCACTAGAGGCAGAGGTGCCAGAAGATATTTCAAACAATGACCCTAAAAATCTCGGAGAAATCAGGCGAAATAAGAGGCGAAAGGTTCGCGGGGACCAAACCAGGAGAATGCGGCAGAAGAAAAATGGAGGAGAAAGGGCACCTAGATGGCAAGAAGAAGAACAAAAGTTTCGGGACTAACCTAAGTCGCTCCGAAGGATGCAGAGGTGCGAGGACAGGGATGACTCGAAGAACGCTTAGGGCCAAGGTGGACGCCAAGGAGGGTCAGAGCTCTCGGAGAGAAGGCAGACACCGACAAAACTTTCAGGAAGAATGAGACTCCTGAAGGTGGAAAGGCGGGTTTAAATAGACCCTGGGATCCGACGCTATAATGATCGCGGATCTTCCCAGGTCGGCCCACGCTCGCCACGTGTCCCACTCGCCACAGCAGGTGGCTAAAAGCAGCTGACAGCTGACAAAGCCATTACTGCACCGTACCTGGGCCAACACTCCAGCAGAAATTTTGAAAGGTCCCTTCGGATTGCCCTGATTTGAAAAGACTCCAGCACGCGCGCATTAAATGCCAGAATATCTGAGGGCGATCGTGCATAGGATTCAAGGGGACAACTTCGACTGTGAAAATTTTTCTGTACTTCCTTCATTCGAAACTTGAACTCGAAAGTAGGGAGACTGGTGTTGGGTATAAAATATCCCCCCCAACCGAAGTTCATGACAGGAGTGACCCTCCAGGGATTCTACCGACTTCTGACCTTCGGTGACATCTTTCCGAACCTCTCCGACGGCCGAGCCTCAGCAACATTCTCAAGTTCTGCCGACGGATAAACTCCCACCGACGTCGATCGGATTCTTTACGACGGACGGACTCCACCCAAGTTTTCACGATGATCGACCACCTTCTAGACTTCATCCGGACTCCTACGGGAGCCGGACTTCATCCTCGACTCCGACTGCAGGAAGACTTCATCCGGACTCCTACGGGAGCCGGACTTCGTCCCCGACTCCAACTGCAGGAAGACTTCATCCGGACTCCTACGGGAGCCGGACTTCATTCCCGACTCTGACTGTAGGAAGACTTCATCCGGACTCCTACGGGAGCCGGACTTCGTCCCCGACTCCAACTGTAGGAAGACTTCATCTGGACTCCTACGGGAGCCGGACTTCATCCCCGACTCCGACTGCAGGAAGATTTCGTCCGGACTCCTACGGAAGCCGGACTTCGTCCCCGACTCCGACTGCAGGAAGACTTCATCAAGACTCCTACGGGAGCCAGACTTCATCCCCGACTCCAACTGCAGGAAGACTTCATCCGGACTCCTACGAGAGCCAGACTTCATCCCCGACTCCGACTGCAGGAAGACTTCATCCGGACTCCTACGGGAGCCGGACTTCGTCTCCGACTCCAACTGCAGGAAGACTTCATCCGGACTCCTATGGGAGCCGGACTTCATCCCCGACTCCGACTGCAGGAAGACTTCATCCGGACTCCTACGGAAGCCGGACTTCATCCCCAACTCCGACTGCAGGAAGACTTCATCCGGACTCCTACGGAAGCCGGACTTCGTCCCTGACTCCGACTGCAGGAATACTTCATCCGGACTCCTACGGGAGCCGGATTTCTTCCCCGAACTCTGGCTGCAGGTAGTCTTCATCCGGACTCCTACGGGAACCGAACTTTCGTCCAGAACTCTTGTTGCAGGTAGATCTCATCCGAACTCCTACAAAGGTCGGACTCCAAACTTCTACCGCAAGCGATCTACCCCGAACTTCTGTTACAAACGGTCTACTTCAAATTTCCACTACGAGTGGTCCGCACCGGATTTTCATTGTAAGTCTTCATCCGAGCTCCCATTGTGGATGCATTCCTTCCGGATCTCCATTGCAGGCAGGCCTCGGTCGAGTTCTGTCAACAAATAATCCCTATCCGGGCTTCTACGGGGATCGGACTCCGACCGAACTCCTATAGTGGATAGACTCCGGACGAACTCCTACGGCACATGGATTCCAGCAGCTGGACCCCTCCAGCAGATGAACCTCTCCAGCACCATCCGACATCCGCTGTCGGTCGACCCTTTGTCGAATTCTGCGTGAAACCGAACTTCATCTACAGAAAGCCTCTGACTGAGCTCCTACAGCGGATGACCCTCGCCTATAGTATTAACGCCCAACAGCACCCAATGATAGAAGGCTCGCCAGCAGCATCCGAGCTCCTCTCAGATGGATAGCTACCTCTCTCAGCCAGATGCTTCAATCGAGCTTCGACCGATAGGCCTGGACTCCCTGACAGGCCACAGTAATGGCCACAACTCTGCTCCACTTCCTGCGACGGATACCGCGTGGCTCCACCACTCCCCGGCAGGCCACAGTAATGGCCACGACTCTGCTCCACTTTCTACGACGGATTCTGCACGGCTCCTCCATTCTCTGACAAGTCGCGGCAACGGACGCCGCTCCACTCCCCGCGACAGGCTCCGCGTGGCAGGCCACGGTGATGGCCATAATTTCACTCCACTACTCTTCATAACAAACTCCTCCTTGCCCCGAGCGGCCCACTGCCAGACGGTTACAAACGTCGCTATCAGTCTGTTGCACCCTCCGCCTATAAAAGGGGGTCCCCATGTACGTTATTCTCTAAGCTCTGATTTCTATCTCAAAACTCTGCTAAAATTTTCGTTCGAGCACTCCATTCTTGTTGAGGCAGAGAACTGACTTGAGCGTCGGAGGGTCTTGTCGGAGCACCCCCAATTCTGGTTTAGACTTTCTTTGCAGGTCCCGACGGCGACCGCGACTCCCTCGACTCCAGCTTCTCCGACGCAGGTGGATTTTTGCACCAACAATAAGCATAATTTGAAATTATGATAAATTAAAATTTTATATATGATTGATAGTGTGATGAATTAAATTATGAATTTATGAATTTACATATTGATTATGTTATTATCAATAAATCAATATGTACAGTATTATTGTCTGATTTATTTAGTTAAAGGTATATACTGCTTATTGAGCTATTTAGCTCATGATGAGTTTTATATTTTTTCTTTACAGATCCAGAAAATTAACATGATGCATGATTTCGGTTGGGAGAGCAATTAGAAATAGAGTTAACTTAGTTGATTTAGGATTTTTTCAGAATTGATGCAAGATTTTTATTTTAAGTGTTGACTTTGTCAGATAATTATTTTTCTTTTTGACACTGAGTTTGATTTATTATTTGAACTAAGGTTTGATCATTAAAATTAAAATTTATTTAACTTTATGTGTATGATATCATGATGAGATGCCTTGCATGCTTATAAGAAAAGTTTCTTATGAGTATGCAGTGGTTGCCATGACCTTCGACTCATAATCTCGAGTCAGGGGCATGATAATTTATATGGTATCAGAGCATAAGTAGATAGATAGAGACATGTAGAATAGAATGAGCGAGTGATGGGTAGATATTAGAAAATTTGAGAGGTTAGTTATGATGATTATGATCTGACCTGTCTTAAGTAAGTTTATAACTTTATTAAGGATAAGTTATCATCCCAAATTTGTCATAGGTCAATATGCCTCCACGATGAATGAAGAATACTCAAGGAGCGGTAGGAGGGACATCAAATCCACTTGGTGATAACACTCTCCAATTGAATAGCGGTACATCTCAGCAGGAGAAAATTATTGATCCTACTGAAAATACTCCGACAGTGCAGGAAGAGCCGAACATGACTCAATTAATGCAAACTTTGATCGGAGTAATACAAACACAGCAACAGTTACTTCAACAACAACATGCGTAGCCACGTCAGCATCCTCCACCGACATCTGGACATGGAGAATATCTGATGCAGAGAAACAACATCGTCAAGTTTAAAAAGCTAGCTCCTCCAGCCTTCAAAGAGACCATCGAGCCATTGGAAGCTGACAATTGAATTATGAAAATGGAGAAGGCATTCATCGTGCAAGAATGTCACGATGATGAGAAGATCTGCTACACAATATATCTGTTACAAGGTGAGGCATACAACTGGTGGCGCATACTTGAATAAAAATATGAATACGATAGGATACCACTCACTTAGAAGAGATTTCGAGATAAATTCTTTGACAAATACTTTTCTCGAAGTGTCAGAATATAGAAAGAGCAAGAGTTCATTCATCTGAAATAGGAGAACAAATTCGTTGCAGAGTATGAAGCTAAATTCACGGAGTTAGCCAAGTTCATTCTAAGATTAGTTGAAATTGAGCAAGATAGAGTACATAAATTTGAAATGGGACTGAAGATGAAAATTAAAAACTAAGTTGTACCCTATGAGTTAACTACTTATACCTCAGTTGTGAATAAAGCTCTAATAATTGAGAGAAAAGTTAATGAAGCACATGCGGAGAGAGAACAAAATCAGAAGAAAAGAAATAGGTTTGGTGAAACTCAAGGACAAAATCAGAACAATAAGGATCCAGCAAAGAAGTCAGCAAATGATAAAAATCATGAGAATGAGACGGCTAGATGTTCGAGATATGACCGAAGAGAGCATGAGTCTTCTAATTGTCTATGGAATACTCATTCTTGTTTTAGCTGTGGACAGAAGGGACACAAAAGTGCTGATTGTCCCCAAAGGAATGAGAATAGATCCACACAAACAAAGGATGGAAGTCAAAATCTGAAAACTCAAGGAAGGATCTATGCACTCACACAACAGGATGCTCAGGCCTCTAATGCTGTGGTGACAGGTATCATTCCTGTATCTGGTATTTATGCTTTAGTTTTGTTTGATTTTGGTGCTACACACTCCTTTATATCCACTACTTTTATTAGACAACATGATATAGTATGTGAATCTATAAAAACTAAATTATATATTGAGACACCAGTAGGTGGTATTTTGAGTACCGAAAGTATGTGCAAGTTATGTAGTATCAGAATAGGAGAAAGAGAATTACCGACAGATTTGGTGGTCTTAGATATGCATGATTTTGATGTCATTCTAGGAATAGATTGGCTTGCTACTTATCATGCCTCTGTGGATTATCATGAAAAGAGAGTGAACTTTTAAATACCGAAAGAATTAATATTCAATTTTGATAGAAGTACAGGAACCATCCCTCCACGTATTATTTCATTTGTGCAAGCTAGACAGATGCTAAGAAAGGGATGTAGAGGTTATCTAGTATCAATAAAGAATATAGAACATGATAAATTGAGGTTACAGGATATTTCTATCATAAATAAATTTTTGGATGTATTCATTGATGATTTATCCGAACTACCATCGGACAGAAAAATTGAATTTACCATTGAGTTGGTACCCAATACTGGTAGGATTTCTAAAAGTCCTTATCGAATGGTCCCCATGGAGTTGAAGGAGTTAAAAGATCAATTACAGGATTTATTGGATAAAGATTTTATAAGACCTAGTATGTCTCCTTGGGGAGCTCCAGTCTTGTTTGTGAAAAAGAAAGATGGTAGTATGAGGCTTTGTATCGACTATAGAGAGTTAAATAAGAACACTATCAAAAATAAGTATCCTCTACCTCGAATCAATGATTTGTTTGATCAGCTGCAAGGTGCACAACTTTTTTTTAAAATTGAACTTCGTTCAGGATATCATCAGTTAAAAAATCAAAGCAGAGGACGTACCAAAGACTGCATTTAGAACTCGTTACGGATATTATGGATTTTTAGTGATGCCATTTGGGTTAACTAATGCTCCAGCAGCCTTCATAGATTTAATGAATAGAATATTCAAATCCTATCTTGATAAGTTTGTTATCGTATTTATTAATGATATCTTGATATATTCAAGAAGTAAATTGGAGCATGAAGAATATTTACGGTGTGTACTATAAATATTGAGGAAAGAAAAGTTTTATGCCAAATTAAAGAAGTATGAATTTTGGTTGGACAAAATAGTCTTCTTAGGACACATCGTATCTAAAGATAGAATTTCTGTAGATCCAACAAAAGTGGAAGCTATGATGCAGTGGAACAGACCTACAAATATTTTTGAGATTCGGAGCTTTCTGAGAATGGCAGGTTATTACAGATGATTTGTAGAAGGATTCTTCCGCATAGCTGCACCTCTGACTCGTCTTACTCAGAAAGGGGTTAAATTCGAGTGGACCGAGGATTATGAACAGAGTTTTCAAGAATTAAAATAACGATTAGTTTCAGCCCCTATCCTTACTATACCAACAGGAAATGAATGATTAAAATATATAGTGATGCATCTAAAAAGGGACTTGACTGTGTATTGATGCAACATAGTAAGGTAGTGGCTTACACCTCAAGACAATTGAAACCATATGAACAGAATTATCCAACATATGATTTGGAGTTAGCTGTAGTGATTTTTGCCCTGAAAATTTGGAGACATCATTTATACGGTGCACAGTGTGAAGTGTTTACTGATCATAAGAGTTTGAAGTATATTTTTACGCAGAAGGAATTAAACATGAGACAGAGAAGGTGGTTAGAACTGTTGAAAGATTATGATTTAACAATTTATTATCATCCCAAAAAGGCTAATATTGTCGCTGATGCCCTTAGTAGAAAATCCATAGAAAATTTGATTATTTTAATCACACATCAAAGTCAATTATTGAAGAATATAAGAAAACTGAAATTAGACATTCGAGTATATGACTCAACAGTATAATTAGCCAACATGAGAGTTTAGCCAACACTCATTGAAAGAATTATAGTCGCTCAAAATGATGATCCATAATTAATGAAAATAAGGGATTCAGTGGAAGCTGGTGTTCAATCTGAATTCAAGATACATGATGATGGTTCGTTGAGGTTCGAAAATAGAATTTGCATACCCAATGATTCAGTACTCAAACAAGAAATACTTCAGGGAGCCCATCAGACCGGTTATACAGTTTATCCGAAAGGTACTAAGATGTATAGAGACTTAAAGAAAATGTACTGATGGAATAATATGAAGAGAAAGATCGCTCAATTTGTGGCTCAATGTTTGGTGTGTCAACAAGTTAAAGTGAACATCAGAGACTTGCAGGATTACTTCAATCTATCAATATTCCAGTATGAAAGTAGGAACATATCACTATGGATTTTGTAACTGGACTATCTAAGGCTCCAAGTAAAAATGATACAGCCTGGGTGATTGTGGATCGATTGACAAAGTCTGTACACTTTCTATCAATTAGAGTTGGATTCACTTTGAAAAGACTAGCAAAATTATATATGAAAGAAATTGTAAGGCTACATAGAATTTCAATGACCATTGTATCGGATCGAGACACTAGATTTGTATCACAGTTTTGGAAGAGCTTACATAAGGCATTAGGAACAAAATTGAACTTTAGTACAGCCTTTCATCTACAGACTGATGGTCAGTCAGAGAGAACTATTCAGATTTTAGAAGATATGTTGAGAACTTGTATTTTAGATATGAAAAGTTCATGAGATGAGTATCACCTTTGATTGAGTTCGCTTATAATAATAGTTATCAAGCTAGCATTGGTATGGCACCTTATGAAGTATTATATGGTAGAAGATGTTGATCACCGATTCACTGGGATGATGTTGGTGAGCGGAGAATATTAGATCTCGAACTTATTCAACAAGCAGTCGAGAAGATTTAATAAATTAAAGAATGACTTTGGGCAGCACAAAGCAGATAGAAAAGTTATGCAGATAACAGGAGACGGAAATTAAAATTTTAAATTGGTGACCATGTTTTTCTCAAAGTGTCTCTTTCAAAAAGAATCTCAAAATTTGGCATTCGTGGCAAATTGAATCCTAGATATGTGGATCCATTCGAGATTTTGAAAAAAATTGGTGAGGTGGCTTATAGACTTCCTTACCACCTTCACTTGCCGGAGTACATGATATTTTTCATGTTTCTATGTTGAAGAAATATTTACCAGACCCAAGTCACATCGTGAAACTTGAATCATTGCAAGCTAGAAAGGATCTATCATATGAAGAATATCCTGTACAGATCGTGGACTGTAAAGAACAAGTACTGAGACGTCGCAACATTTTTCATATCAAGATACAGTAGAGTCGATATTTGAAAAGAGAAGCTACTTGAAAACTAGAGAAGAAATGAAGCAAAAATATCTCCAACTCTTCGAGACCACAGGTATGACAAATTTCGAAGACGAAATTTTTTTTAGGGTGAAGAATGTCATGACCCAAGCCCAAAGCCCAATTGAGAAGACTCAAGCCCAAGCTCAATTGAAAAGAAAAAGAAGAACAGAGAAATCAAAAAGAAGACTCCCAATAGGAGTCTTCTTCTCCGATGAGCCACGATGGGATCGAGAGTCCTAGGACCACCAGAGGTCCTAGGGCTCTCTATAAAAAGGCCTTCCCCCTTCCTAAGAACTCCCCACCGGTCTTCCTCCCTGATTTCTCCGATTGAAGCCGCGGCCCTTGATTCATGCTCATCGCAATTTCTCGCCGACAGGATCACCGGAGGATGAGGTAAGCCCTTCTTCCTCTTCCTCTCTCCTCTCTCCTTTTTTTTGTGCCTCTGTACACAACTGTCGGTGATGGTATCGTCGGATTTCGTCGAAGAAGGGACCCCATTGTTTGGTCTCTTCTTCTCTTTGATTTTCCGACGTCGGCGATCACTGTCAACCGCTGGCCTTGGCCTCTCCGAACTCGAGAGAGTTGCCCCCTACTGCCGGCCTTCGCCGTGCCGGCTGTGGTTCGGACGATCGGTCAAAGGGAGGGGAACTGTCGGTCCCCTGTTTCGGTCAGGGAAGACCACGAGAAGAAAAGAAAAGAAAAAGGAAGGAAAAAGAAAAAGAGAAAAAGAAAAGAAAAGAAAAAGGAAGGAAAAAGAAGGAAGAAAAAAAAAGGAGAGAGAGAAAAAGAAGGAGAGAGAGAGAGACTTTCTCTCTCTGCTCTCTCTTGTGGATTTTTTTTAGGATTGATGGATTTTAAAAATAATAATAATAATAATAATAATAATAATAATAATAATAATACAAAAAAAATTTCCATGGATCAATCCAAAAATTCTGGATGCTGTCATCTAGTCGATCCATGTGAGGACATTGGATTTTAAAAATTTTTAATTTTTTATTTGATGAAATTTTGATCAAAAATATGATATTTGATGTACCAGATTCAGAGAAGGATTTTCAAGATTTCTAGAATCCCTAGTTTGGATTTTCTTTTGAGGTAAGTAGTATTTTATTTTTATTGAATTTATCTGATAAATTATAAATTTGAATTATATAAATTCAAGGCATGCTTGTGATTGAAAATATTTGTTGAAATTAATTGTGATTGAAAATAATTGTTGAAAATTATTTATGATTAAAGATATTTGTTGAAAATTATTACGATGATGTATGATCATAAAAAATGATATGATTGATTGACTCGAATATCGCTTATTTATATTATTATCAAAAATAATATATGAATTGGAAGATGATATGAATTGACAATCTGGCTATGTAAAGGACCCCGCCAATGGGGGTATATACGTTGGCAAATAATTTATCCTGAGAATTTATGTCGCCAGCGAGACCAGCGACATGTCGCCAGAGAGACCAGCGATAAATCACCAGCGAGACCAGCGGTTCCGAAGGACTTTACTGCCAGATGATTTGCAGCCTACCGTAAGAAGATACGCGATATTATGATCCTGCCACAGAAAAAATATGGTCATAATTCATGGTTGGTAAGAAGAACTTAAGAAATTTGATGAATTTAAGATGATAAGCATAATTTGAAATGATGATGAATTAAAATTTTATATATGATTGATAGTGTGTGAATTAAATTATAAATTCATGAATTTACATATTGATTATGTTATTATCAGTAAACCGATATGTAAAGTATTATTGCCTGATTTATTCAGTTAAAGGTATACACTGCTTACTGGGCTATTTAGCTCATGATGAGTTTTATATTTTTTTTTACAGATCCAGAAAATTAGCATGATGCGAGATTTCGGTTGGGAGAGTGATTAGAGATAGAGTTAGCTTAGTTGATTTAGGATTTTCTCAGAATTGATGCAATATTTTTATTTTAAATGTTGACTTGTCAGACAATTATTTTTTTTTTGACACTGAGTTTGATTTGTTATTTGAACTAAGGTTTGATCATTAAAATTGAAATTCATTTAACTTTATGTGTATGATATCATGATGAGATGCCTTGCATGCTTATAAGAAAAATTTCTTATGAGTATGCGGCGGTTGCCATGACCTTCAACTCACAATCTCGGATCAAAGGCGTGATATATTGCCTGGCCTTTAATGATAATGAGATTATGTCTTGCTGCATCTCTGCTAGCTTTGGCTTGAACTCACGAATTGTAGGATCATAGCTTAGATTACTCTGATGAGTTAATGCTATCATTTTTAACTTAAATTAATTATTAAAATCAGTCTGAGCCACATTAGATCTCCTGACTGCCCAATACAACTACTGCATATACATACATAAATATGTGCATATGAATGTAGGTACGCACATACATGCATTGACATATTTCTGATGTGAATGCTATCAGAAAGGGCAAATTTTCTTTTGCTACATTGCTTATGTGATGTCAGCATTACAGCATCCAATCATTTATCAGATGGCCATTTTTGCTTTTTCTTTAATTTTTCATGCCCTTGTGTAAATCCATAATAATGTTCTTGCAAGCAAAATTTATGACTTGGAACTTACAATTTATTACCTTGCTTTATCATTACCTGAGGTCAGCATGGGTGCCAATATCAGAGACAAATGGGTGTTGTTCCGATGTTCACATCGTTCTCTTAAGTAGATTTCATCAAATTACCATTTCTCATCATAAATCATCAATTTGCCTTCAGTTATTAGTACTGATTAACACTAAACTTACTTTGTATATATGCAAGTATATAGATTCAGCACTTTTGCTCATGGAGCAGCTAGGGAGTTCTTTGTTTTTGTTCTGTCATGAGAATCATTGGCACAAGCTAAAAAATTGAGGCAGAATGAATTACTGTTGGATTGAGCAAAAGTATGGAGAAGAATGAATGATAGCTGATACTTTTTTGCTACATCAATGGTAACATAGCATTGGACTTGATCCCACAAAGGATTCAGAGGATATTTTGTGTTTGCCAAATTTGCATGGGATATATAGTCTAAATGGTATGTTAGAGAGGATATCTATATAGTTATTTAGTGTTGGAGACTTTAGCTGCATCCGTATATGAGAACACCCCTACTCCATTTAACTGGTGAGTTTTGGTATCCCAGACCTTCACTAGTATGTCCAGTGGCCCCTACAAGCCCTCAACTTCAGCCCTTCTCTACCTCCTCTTGTCAACTGAATCATAAAATTTCAAATTTCAAATTATGCATTCCACCATGAAGACAAATCATAAAATAGGGTAGCTGGGCACCAGTTTGGTTGATAGTTTTTTTTATTATTATTATTTTTAAAATATAAAAGGGAGTATAAGTTTGGTACTTTAGTCAGCATGCTAAGGCCATATAAACCTTCTTAGTCCAATATTGCTGGAACATTTCCTTGTCCATAGATCCATGTATATAATATCTTGACATTGTCACTCTTTTGATGAAAATGTCTAGTTGGATTTAGGTGGAGGGCTGACATCAAGTTGACTAGTCGTTGTAACATAAGATGCTTAAACTACGAAATGAATCTGAAGGAAAAATTTTTGCTGCTAGTGGACCTAGTTTCTAATGAGGAGAAATAGAGAAAAAATTTTTAGCTCAATACAATGCAACTTGGTTGGCTTGCTAGTTATGTTTACTCAGTTTATCGAGACAGATGTATGATTAAGTTCCTGATTTCTGCTTAACAATGCTCTTTTAGCCTTCTCTTACTTGCTTCTAGTATGATATCTTTAAACCAGCATAGATAAGCTAAAGCTACTTGATGTTTTGATTTGAAATGGCTCACACAGGCAAGGTCCAGGTTAGAGAACTCGCAGTATGACGCAGAGAGTTGCCAACTGAAGTGAATAGGTGCAACATAACTGAAAAATCTAAAATTGGAATTCTTGTCAAAATCTCTTAACATGTACTGCTACAATCATCATCACCTTGTCTGAGAAGATCATCTTTCCTCTTATTTCAAGAACCTTAGATCAGCCGGAGCAAAATTTGGTACTAGAAATCTTCGATCTAAAGATTGATGTCAACCTATCTCCATTAAGCTCCAGTCCTTCACTTGAGAAGCATGGACTGCTGCTATTTTATGTACACATGTATCTCAAACTAGGTAGTAAACATCACTTCACTATAGTCATGAAATAGCCTCCTGTCACACGGTCAAATACATAGCCTCCTTTCACATACTCAAATATGTGATATTTTTTGTGTGCAAACCATACACTACCTCTGCTCGATCAGTGCATCACCCTCACTTCTCAATAGGGCAGAAACAGTTCCAGTACTAATTTCGGAGCCAAATAACCCTATTGGTGACTAGGGTGAGCTATTAATGCTTCATCAGTCAAACAAGCAAGGGTTATGTAAATTTTAAAGCCTTATCCACTCTTGTTTTGAGTAGTACAAGATTGCCACATCATGTTGTTTTCCTATAGCCATGTTGGTTTTGAATCCAAAGTAGAGTTACCCAAAATGACAAATGTTATATAAAAAGGATACTGTCCTTCCAATAGCTTCCACACAAGTAGTATAGAATTGACGAGGGCATATAGTTTACCTTTATGGTAAGTGCTTTTGTGACATTGCGCTAGTTATCTTTTTTAGTCACTAAATTTATTAAAAAAAAGAGAGTACAAAAAAAGAAAAGAAAGGAACTTCCACCAAACTCAATATAAAAATTTGAATTTAAAATTTAAAATTTAAATTCTCCTCTATCAATCATCAACCAACATTGTGCTAGTTGTTGCTTGTGTTAGATTGGTCATTTTGAATGATGAAAGCTATATTATTAATTTGATATATTTTTAATTCAGATTGATCCAAGGGAAAGGAAACAAAGAAAAAAAAGAAAAAAGAAGTAATCCTTCAGAGTAAATTGTCAGAAACAGATCATAAAATCTAGATTAGCATCACAAATTTGTTATTATTTGGTATTACCAATATAGATGATATGCAACTGGAGAATTAATGCTATAGAAAACAAAATTGGATTTCAAATGGTTACATAACGATACATTTATTTGATACTTGTTACGGCCTGATCAGCCAGCTCATAAGGTCGGACCAGCTTCCAAGATCATTCGTAATCATGTGGCATAAGACGGTCCCACTCGTCTGTGAGGTATTATCCGTTTGGAAGTCACCGTGGGATCCCGCATGATTTTTTTTTTCGGAACCACGCTGCTTGGGCCAAAAGGCGTCTCTCAAGGGCTGAAGGTTTCGAAGTCTTATAAGATAAATGATCTGACTGAACAATCGATGTAGGGCTAAAATCTGGCTTCCTCTGCAACAATACCTAAGAATCTATGGTCCATATAACAAAACTTGAAATCAAACTGAATTACCTAACAATTCCTCCAGCATTTTTCCTTCAGTCTGTCCCATCCAAACTGTATTGTAAACTTGAAATCATCTTTCCACTGGTGAACAGGATATCTTATGAATAAGTTAGCTGGGTATCCTAACACCCCCAGCTATGTTGGTTCGAAAATATATTCCCATATGTTGATAACAACAAAAGAAAAAAAAAAGGAAGGAAAATAGAGGAATTAGAGTATGTATTTTTGGTCATCCTGCCATGATCATGTACACCTTATGGTTACGTGGGACATTTGATTGGCTGCTCGGAAACAGCATATCTTAGAGCATAGACCCAGATACGGTGTGTTGACGAAGTCACTCTTCAATTGGGCTATCAGGCGGGTTGGTGGTGGGTTAACATCGATTACAGGATCACTTGTAACATAAGATTTTATCTGTGAAATAAAAAAAAAACATGTGCTGATGCTGGATCTAATTTCTGATAAGGAGAAGAGGAACTCTAGAGGTTGATTCCTTGTAGCTTCGATCAGCCTTGTTGGTTACGGTTGCGCATTTTATTGTGATAGATTTGCAGTTTGGTGACCTAAATCTGGTAAACAATGCTTTCTTAGACTTCTCTATTTGCTTCAGGTAACATATATTTCATACCACGTAGGTGAACTTGGGCTACTGGATGTTTTGGTTTGAAATGGCTTTCATATGTAAGGTCAAAGAATGATGTCAAGCTACCTCCACCGGACTCCGCCACCTTTTTTTTTTTGGGTTTTTGAGCTATACGTTTACCAGCTTTAATTAAGTATACAAGATAATTACAAAGATAGAAGTGTGTACAAGCAAGCGAAAGCAACATGATCACACAAAATAAGCGAGAGGAAGTAAATCACTTCAAATGTGTGCAACTATGGTCCCGTACCCAGATCAAGCATGTGCTAGGCTAAGTCGTACCTCACAAGCTAAAGCGATGATGTAGAATAATTACATTTGTGTGTGCTATACTAGGTCTTACATTCATATCCTGGTTCGCTTTTGTACAATTATGCATGAGTTTGAGGGGCATTTGGAGATTATAGAGAGACGAAGTGAAAAAAACGAAGCTGGTCATGCCTCTCTTCCATGTTTAACCTTTCAGCCCACGGGAAAGAAGGAATAGAGAAGCAGTGACTATCAACTTTATTCGTTTTGTTAATTTTGCATGAGAAAATATGGAACGGATTTGTTAATCCAATTTGATAAGTATCCTGAATAGCTGTGATCCCTGCCCCCCTCCGCCCCCTGGTTCCATGATACAACAGATTTGTCTCCCTTATGCTTTGGTTGTTAAGTATATCTTTTTTTCTTGATTGAAAGTTAAAAAATATATATATATATATTTTTAAATTAAAAATAAAAAATATTATAATTTTTTTTATATTATATTTTAAAAAAAACCCAATAAACTTAAGAAAGAATTAAAAAAAAATTTATTTTTTAATTTTTTTCATCATTCTTTTATTTTTATTGATTTTTTCAATCCACGGGGTCCCAATTGATAAGAACTTAGGTGGGATACTCGAAATAAGCCTTAAGATTGAATGTAATATTAATTTTATTCTTTATTGTTAAAAAGATAAGACGAAAATTATAAAAGATTCACTAACTTTCAATTTTTTTTTTTCAATTCCATCCGATTGGAGAAAAAAAAATTATGAATTTGAGGCGATTTGTATTTTCTTTGTTTCTCTCTTTTTCTTTTATTTTTTTATAAAAAATTCTCAATCAAGAAAAATAATAATTTTTTTCTCTCTTTTTTTTTTTCTCCTATTCTTCCATCCCAACCAAGATATTAGTGCATCAACCTCACTCACAGGCTCTGGGTAGTAGAGATTTTCGGCCTCTAATATTTGGGTCCGGTTGCTGAAGTGGTCTTGAAATCGATCTAGTTGAGATTGGACTAGACGACGGAGCTCTTAGAAAGTTTCTACAAATAAGTCTGCTTATTAAAGGTTGCCCGGTGAGCGATCCTTCAACAGTCGGTAATTCAGAGATAAAAGGGAAAAAAAATGAAAGAGGAAGCTGAGAGCTCTCGAATGTGTTCGAGCGGATTACCTCTCCATTTACGGAGGAAAATTGATATCAGTTTCTAAAAAGACCATGGTCATTTCCACGGGGATTGCGTACGTAGGATCAATGCATTGCAGCGATCTCCAGTTTTGGACTAGCATGGCCAATTGGTGATGCTATCTCATTGATTTCTTGTCTTATCCGTGCGATATCGGCAATCCTAGACAAGAAAAGTACTACTGTAGACCTCAGACTGATTCGACCACATCTTTTGGTTATTTGTGTCTGAGGCCACGCCACATCAGATCCTATCACTAAGTAGGAAACGTATGGCTGGTATTCGGTGTTCTTTCCTAGTTTCCACGCACCTATCCGCCGATCTTATTTCAATGAAGAAATATTGCTTTGTATCCAAAAAAAAAAAAAAAAAAGAAATATTGCTTAAATTCTTTCGGGTGAACCATTTTACTTGGTCTTTTGAGCTGGACCCCGTCGACCGCTAACGGAATTTTTTTTCTCGATAAAGTGACTTTTAATCACGTGGCACAACTGGACAAGGTATCCTTCCGGACACTGCTGTGTTAACAACGGCAGAAGCCATGCCGTGTGCGATTAAAGAGCGATTTTAGCGCGCGGACCAAGTCACGAAGGTGGATAAGATCCTCCCGTTCGGAGGTCACTGTACTTGGACTGGCCAGCACACCTAAATCTATTATTTAAACTTTTAAACTTGTTCTATATGCCCAGTTGTTGAGGGATGACCTTAATCTACTTCTCCTCCTCCTTCACGCCGTTGAAAAGTATTCCATCTTGACGGTGAGCGGGAGACTTTGGAACCCCGCCTGTGATCTCACTCCCTTCTACTTGTTGTGGTGTCGTGGACTTTGACTCCATCCAAGGCCTGTCGCTTTTATTTTGACCATGTATCAGATTCGGTGTCACATACTCCATCACCAAGTACAAAATCAGTAGGTTTTGATCAGGTTCAAGCCCTCCACAATCTCTGATGGCATATTCTTTTGGGATTTTATATTTTAGTATTGTTTTTTCCCCTTAAATTGGGTGGATTAATTATGCTAATAAGGAGAAATCAAACAAGCCGTGGGGCGTTCCAGATGGTCTGGCCCATATGTAGCCTCCAGCCCTCCATTTGTTGGTGTCGTTGCATCTCGCTTTCTATTTTTTGCTTGCTCACACGCACGCTCTCTCCGCTCCCAGCCCCAGGCACCCCTCACCCACCAGAGCGTCGGCGGGCCCACGGGGAAAGACTTTTTTTATCCGCGCGCGAGGGGGACAGTGCGGATGCTGTCGTTTCCTCGTGCCGCCATCACTCGCCCTCTGTTCCCCCCCCCCCCCCCCCCCTCTCTCTCACGATCTCCTCTCTTCCGTCTCTTCTTAAAAACCGTCGACGGCAACACCTACGCCAGCACCGCTTGACATAATTCTACTCACCGTCTCCTATTGGATTTCTCGCCACCATATATTATTCTACTTATTTTCAAGGGTTGGAATTTTTTTCGCGGATATTCCTTTTTTTTTTCCCTTTCTTATGCTATATAAATAGAAGCCCACACGCCAGCGAACCACAGGGTGGAGCGTGAAGATACGAGCAAGGAACCAGCCTGGAAGCATCAACCGGTCCGCCGTGTTGACACCAAGCCAGGAAAGGCCAAGGTTTGCTGGTCGATAGACAAACCCTAGGCTTTACATAGATACCAAAGGGGGTTGGATAGTACCCTGGCCTGCATCCTGCTCCCTTCTAATCTCCCCTTCCCTATTGATCTATTCATCATCCTCTGTTGTAGATTCAATTTCCAGTTCCAGTCCAGGATGGGCGATGGAGGAGCCGGTAGCGCCCCGATCCAGCATCCGGCGCGGGAGCAAAGCCCGAGCCGGCGGCTGCCGGACTTCCTCCAGAGCGTAAATCTCAAGTATGTGAAATTAGGGTATCATTATCTGATCACCCACCTGCTGACCTTGCTCTTGATTCCATTGATGGCGATGATCCTGGTGGAGGCCGGGCGCTCCGATATCCGGCAGCTGTGGCTCCACCTCCAGTACAACCTGGTGAGCGTCGTGGTCTGCTCCACCTTCCTCGTTTTTGGCACCACCGTCTACATCATGACGCGGCCCCGCCCGGTGTACCTCGTCGACTACGCCTGCTACCGCCCCCCGGAAAGCCTCCAGGTCCCGTACGAAAAGTTCATGGGGCACTCCCGCCTCTGCGGCGAGTTCAACGACGCCTCCCTCGAGTTCCAGCGCAAGGTCCTCGAGCGCTCCGGCCTTGGCCAGGAGACCTATCTTCCCGAGGCCCTGCACGCCTTGCCGCCCCGCCCCACCATGGCCCACGCCCGCGAGGAGGCCCAGCAGGTCATGTTCGGCGCCCTCGATGCCCTATTCCGCAACACCGGCATCAAGCCCAGGGACATCAGCATCCTCGTCGTCAACTGCAGCCTCTTCAACCCCACCCCCTCCATGTCCGCCATGGTCGTCAACCACTACAAGCTTCGCAGCAACATCAAGAGCTTCAACCTCGGCGGCATGGGCTGCAGCGCCGGCGTCATCTCCATCGACCTCGCCCGCGACCTCCTCCAGGCCCACCGCAACAGCTACGCCGTCGTCGTCAGCGCCGAGAACATCACCCAGAACTGGTATTTGGGCAACCGCAAGTCCATGCTCATCCCCAACTGCCTATTCCGTGTCGGCGGCGCCGCCGTGCTCCTCTCCAACCGCTCCGCCGACCGCCGCCGCTCCAAGTACAGGCTCGTCCATGTCGTGCGCACCCACCGCGGGGCCGATGACAAGGCCTTCCAGTGCGTGTACCAGGAGCAGGATGACGACGGCAAGGTCGGGGTATCGCTCTCCAAGGATCTCATGGCCATAGCTGGAGGGGCGCTCAAGACCAACATCACCACGCTCGGCCCCCTGGTGCTCCCCGTCAGCGAGCAGCTCCTCTTTTTTGCAACCCTCGTCGCCAAGAAGCTCTTCAATGCCAAGATCAAGCCCTATATCCCGGACTTCAAGCTCGCGTTCGACCATTTCTGCATCCACGCCGGGGGCCGTGCTGTGATCGATGAGCTCGAGAAGAACCTGCAGCTCCTGCCTGTCCATGTGGAGCCCTCTCGGATGACCCTGCACCGGTTTGGCAACACATCTTCCAGCTCCATTTGGTATGAACTCGCCTACATCGAGGCCAAGGGGCGGATTCGGAGGGGCCACAAGGTATGGCAGATCGCGTTCGGAAGTGGCTTCAAGTGCAACAGTGCAGTGTGGCAGTCTCTTCGCAACGTTAAACCTTCTCCCAACAGTCCATGGGAGGACTGCATTGATAGGTACCCTGTGCAGTTAGTCGATGGTATTCCTTCTTCACAGCTGCAGAACTAATGGTGGTTGTGTTGAAAATTAGGCTGATTGATTGAGGGGGTTCGGTTATATATTCCCTCTAAGGGACATGATTGGGCTATTCTTCTCTTAGCTATTGTCCATCTATTACTGGATCTGCTATTTAATTATGGGACTCATAGGATTGGCTGTCTTAGTGTATCTGTGCAAGCACTTTAAATTCTTGGATTATCGGATTGCTATTCCTGTATTTCAATAATGTGAAAGCTTTCAGGCATGGTGCCCTCATGTGTGCTAAGGTAAAATGCCATTGGAACTGAGTATTGACATTATGACTAGCTTCCTGCTTCCACATGCTGCTTTTTCCACTTTTTCTTGTTCTTCTCCAATGAACTTTTATTTCAATGTGGTCGTGTTTAAGGCTTCAGTAATAATTTCAGTGCCATCTACTTTTGTCCGATATGTAATATTTACTTTATGATGGTTGCATCAATTATCTCTGTTCCAGTTGAGATATTTATGCATTTTTCCCTTCAATACTGTACATGCTGGAGTTCTTTTTGCATAATATGTTCTCTTTGAGGTACAATGCTTAAAATTTGGATATAGTGAATGTCGATTCCTTTTATTAACATGTGATAATTTTCTTTTCTTCACAAGATGCTGTTTCAATATATTCTTAAATTTTAATTTTTCTGATGCATTTTCTTGAGTTTGTCTGATTGTTTAGCTGGAAGCTAATGTTATAAGATAATCTGCTGAAATTAATGATCAAATTACCTCAAGAAAGAACTTTCTGGGGAATCAAGAATCCTGTTATTATTTAAAAGCGAACTGAATGCCTGCTGTGTTGTCTAACTTTGCAAAATGGCTTTCTGCCTTTCATCTCAAGGTCTTTCGAGTCCTTTGTTTGAATGCCATTAGTTTTTTTCCTTCATCGACTGTATCAAGACCCTACTAGATCCTGCACATGCCATCCAATAAAATTGGTACTTGTCTATCTTTATACTATTTTTGACTTTCAATATTTGAAAGAGATTGATATTGATAAAAGTGGAGGGTGTTGCTTGAATACCCAAGGGACTGTAGATGAAGTCAATTCAAAGAATAAGTATGTATCATAAGGTCTTCGTTGATTCCCTGCTGCATGGCGTTATTGCTACTCAGACCTAGCTTGTATTAATTTGATCAGATATTGGTGTAAAATCCATAACATTTTTTATGAATTGAACCTTGACTTGGAAAGATCTTGTGATAATATCTAATAGGACTTCCTTTTCAAATATTGAGTGAGTTGAGTTTACCATAATATTCAGAGAAGCAGCAAAAGGGGCAATGTGAATCTGTATCACCAGCGTCAAAATTAATTTGTTGTTTCTGGATGATTAATAAGATAGTTTATTTGGAGAAGAGCAACGTGTAAAACTCTAGATCTATCTCCTTGTTTTGTTTATCATAGTGCTTGTCATCTAGCACTGATCCTAAAAGTGTGTTTGGTTTTTTTCCCCAGAGGCTTCCTGTTGCTGGTAAAAGTGGATTATAGATCAAGCACTTACATCATGTGGATGAAACTTTATTGATGTGTAGTTTGGCAGGATGATTGTCTGAGTGTCTATTTTTAAAGTTTTTGTATATATTTTTGGTTCAGCCTATATGTTGATAGTGATTATATCTCTAGAGAACTATAGTTGACAAAGCACAAACCTTGATTTTGCTGCTTATATAGAAAATAGATTGTTTGGCTATTTGCTAATTTAAGTTTGTTGCCTCTCTTGTTTTTAGTAGGTTTTCGCATTATATTTCTTGTGAATATGATGATTAGTTTGGATGATCTCAAAAAGAAGTGTGGATGGAATCATGATTTCTTGTTCAGATAAGTGTAGCTGTGCTTTAAATAGTGCAACAGGTATCGCTAGTGCAAAGACTAGTGCACAAGGTATGGCTGCTTGTATGGATTAGAAATCTGGCTTTAAAGAGTTTATGATAATGTTAAATTGGATTTCCTGTTTTTATTTTCTAGTGAGACAGGGAACTGTCTGATTGACCTTTGAAGTTGTAGAGAGTAAGGGATCCATTTCTTCCATGCTCAAACATGCTATTTGATCAAATTCCCTGACACGGACCATTAACTGCTTTATATACATATATAATTTTCATAAAAACAAACAAAACATCATTTCCAACTGTTTATTAGAAATTTGAATCACAATTCATCCCATATATCTGTATTGATTATTGTTTATCATGTGCATTGCATAATCTGTCATATAAACTAACATGACATAATTATAATTTAAGTAAGCTCAAAATCCATGTTATAAACTTCATAGGGATACATGTAATTATGCTTACATGTTAACACTAGTGTACATGTTTTGCATGTATTGTCAGTATTTGGGAAGCTTATTTACTTGTAGTATTATCATGGAAAACTCATACAGTATGGGTTACCTTGATTTCTAGGAATGTCTTGGACAACAAGATTAAGCACTATGTAATATGAGAATGGTCATGTTTTCAGTAACTGTTGTTTCACATTTGCTGGCTTCAGGTCTTTGTGATAAATTGGCAGATTCAATGGATGGATTGCTTTTAATCCCTTTTTATGTTGATTCTTATATAGCTACCTTGTATAACCTCAATGTATTCAAAATTCATATAATTTTGTTTCATATAGCCGAAGCTTAATAAAGTAAACCCTTTGGAACAATCAACCGCTGGTCTATCTTATTATTTGCTAGAGGATATTGATTTTTTGGAGTTATATTTTAAGGGGTTTATCATTAGATAAATTCCTGACCTTTCAGAGCAATTGGCTTTGGAGACTTGCTGTAGATAATGATAGTTTGCAAAAATTAATCACCAGAAATAAGTTTGGAATGAGGAGCATTCTGCAAAATACATATTTCATTTTAGGATAAATTACAGGAGCACCCTCTCAATTTTAGCCCAATTTCACTTACACTCCATATATTTTAAAAAGTGTCAAATTGGCTCTTCTAGTTATCAATATGTTCCAATGTGGTCCATCCATTCACTTACCAACAAATAGTGTTAGTTTTTTTTTTTAATGGATAGAAATGCCCTTCGCTCGTGGATGAGTTTGGAGGAGAAAGAGGATAAAAAGAAGTGGATGAGGAAAGGGAGGGGAGAGGGGCCGCTGGTGAGGAATGGGTTGGAGGAGGAGAAGGGGGGAAACATGGGTTGCCGGCGAGAAGGGGCGGAGATGGAGGGAGCCGCCGTTGAGGGGGATGGCTTATGGGCTGCTTAAAGGAGGATGAGGAGGAACGGAAGAAGGTAGAGGAATGGGTGGAGGTGGAAGGAGCTACCATGGAGGAGGAGAAATGGGTGATGAGAAAAGAGAGGAGGAAGGATGGGTTGCTAATGAGAAGGAGTGGATGTAGAAGGGGTCGTCGTAGAGGGGTAAGGCTCATGTGTAGATTTGGAGGAGGAAGTGGATAAGGAGAAGTGAATGAGGAGGAAAGGGAGGAGGAGAGAGAGGCCGGCAGCAAGGAATAGGTTGGAGGAGGATAAGGCAGAGAAGATGGGGAGGAAGGGGAGGGGGAAGGATGGATTGCTGGTGAAAAGGGGCAGAAGTGGAGGGGGCTGCTGTGGAGGGGGATGATTTATGGACGGCTTGAAGGAGGCGGAGGATGAAGAGGAGAAATGCATAAGGAGGAAGAGAGGAGGTAGAGAAATGGATGAGGAGGAAGGGAGGTGGAAAAATGAGTAGAGGTGAAGGAAGTTGTCATGTAGGAGGAGAATGGAGGAGAATTGAGGGAAAAGAGAGATGGCGGCAATAGAGAAGGAGATCAATTGGAGAGGAGAGAGGAGGAAGGTGGAGATAAAGATCTTTTTATTATTTTATAAAATAATGATATCATGTGATGGCCACGTGACATCATTCATTAATGGAGATAGATGGCTAGATTATATATCGATAATTAGAAGGGTCAGTTTGACACTTTTTAAAATACAGAAGTGTAAATAAAGTTGGATTAAAGTTGAGGGGGTGTTTCTATAATTTTTCTTCATTTTATTTCTTTTAAAATGGTTTAGAAACAAAATACGCATATCCATTTAAGGTCACACATCCATAGATCCAAATATTCTTGAGTATGTTAGGTCTCCTGTTTGCCTATTACAAGTGCAGTTCTAATTTCATTTTCTTTTCACCAAGTTGTGCATGAAATCTTGTACTTTTGCTAGTAAAAGCCCTCCAAAGATCATTAGTTGTCCTCACACCCTTCTCATTAGACTTGGCAATTACACCTGACCCAGACGGGTCCCGACCCGGCCCAGCCCAGCCCTAATGGGTCGGGTTGGTCAACATGTTGACCGGGTTTTGACCTGACCCGAACCCGATAAATTTATATCTTGGGTTGGGTCGGGTTCGGATGGTGGCCACCCCAACCCATTATCTGATCCGAATTCAATTCGATCTTATGTATATATATTGTTCAAATGTGGGCTGGTTGTATGAAATGTGAGCTGTATGGCCTTTAGGCTTAGTTAAGGTCTTAAGGATGAAGAGTAGTAGTGGGCTATTATTCAATGCTTCTATTTTCATCTAGAAAATCTCATTTAGGTGGGGCAGGTATCCGATTGGATAACTCGATACCCAATCGGGTATAGTATGGGTAAAGAAAGTGTTCACCGTCGGGTCATGAGTCGGGTTCGGGTCAAAATGTTGGGATATCAGGTCGACTCAAATCCGCACCCGACCCGACCCCATTGCCAAGCCTACTTCCCATATGAGTGGGAACTTTGCACTAAATTAGCATAAAATGATTTTAAACTGAAATGTGAGATATGCTAGTGATAAAAATTTGAAATAGAGATTATAGGTGAATGTTTTTTGAGTTATCATATATCAATAACCTCTTATATAAACCTATATCTGCACATATATGCATATTTACACACGCGCGTGCATGCGCACACACACACACATACATGTATACATGCATCCATATAATATGATGATCTTGCTTCTGCCTAGCAACAGAAGTTTTTTCTCTATCACCCCACATCAGCCTAAATCACTATTATAACCTGTTTTAAGCTAAACTACTTGGTTCTGTTTGAACCTTCCTAATCCTGGTGCCCAAGCAAAACAAATGACAGTCAATAATGCCACAATCAAGCAGTGCAGACTTTTATTATCCAATTTGAGACTGTGATTTTCTCTCTCCATCCCATAGGACTAGAGTTACAAATTGAACTCTTGGTGGGAGATCATATCGATGTGGAGTTATTAAAGCTGGATGTAACAAGACAGCAATGAATTTAAAGTAGTCAAGATTCTCTGATAGCAGAAAATTTGATTAAGGATGATGCTCCTATCGGAGCATAGTGCAACTTCAGAATTCATATTTTCCTGCAATTACAGAGAAGCTGCTGTGGTTACTGTTATGTTTCAAATGCAGTTCACATGGCCACATATGCACCCATTATGTGGATGTGGTCTAGTGACTGCACCGACTCAGACAAATATATATCCAAGTAGGCTGCATGGTGGATTGTAAGTTGCAGCATCAGCATACTCAAGCAGTTGAGCATATTGTTTTACATCAGAAAAAAAGAAAGAAATTTGAGCATCTTGCATAGGGGGCTATTGTCAGTTTTTAGGTTGACAAGTAATACTAGAAAAGGTTCAAATAATTATGGAATAATTTTGTATTATCGTTATCAAACTTATTTTTTTTAATGTTTTATAAAATACTAACTGCATATGCACCCATATATGCTGTTTCATACTGCATAATAACTACCCCTGCTTCTTGTACCCCATGGCATTTTTTAAAATTTTGGCCAAATCTTGTGGGGTCAAATAACAAGTATGGTACTCCAAGAAGTAAAAAAGGGATGGAGGGGGAGGAGCATTAGATGATGCATGATTATGGGGGCATACAAGGGATAAGTACCAAGGTCGTTACACCATAAATTTATGGCATGCATTTCAAGATCCGTGATCATTGGTGAGATTTGCAAATACTTTCTGCAAAATATAGATCTATTTTGGTTTTTGCTTGTCAATTATGATAATGATATTTGATCAGTAGTATGTGCTTTGTAGTTTTTAAGTATTCTTAATCTGAACTTAACTGCATGAACTCGACCGGCTGGCTCTAAAACAATTGCATTTGGATTGATGTTCTTGCCTTCATCTGTTGGTTGCCAGTAAAATGATAAGGCACCATGTTGAAGCAACAAATGCTGTAAGAGATGTAATATTGATGTTTTCTGTATATCTATGGTAGTGAGCTTTTTTGTTCTAATCATAATTATTGAAATGTTTTCCAGAAGTACGAGTCTGGGAGGCAGTTTGCTCTTTCAATTTTGCATCAACAATCTCTTCAAGATTGCTTTGTAAGAGAACTTCAAGCTTTAGTTTACACATCCAAATTGTGATATCATTACATTTAGTATTCTATCTGTATTTGTCAATATTATGCCTACAGTTTTTGATTTTATATATGTGCAGCCAACTACTAACTATATCCTATGTCTCTAAGATTATTCTCCTTGGATACAGGTATCTGATGCATACAGACAACCATATTGAAACGATACCTGCAGGGTTATCCTTGATTCATCATATAAGAAAATTCAACCTCACATGAAAGAATTCTTGAATTCTATAAACCAAAGAAATGTAACTTCTTAAATTCATTTTTATCCTACTAGATTACTGTTAAGAGATATAGACGGAATTTGCTTAGGGTCCATTTGGATTTTATTTGTTGATGCTGTAAGTCTTTAAAAAAAGATTTTTTCTTATATTCATTTTGCTATCTTTGATCCACTGCATTAATTGCAAATCATATTTAAGAAATTCCAGAAATATAGTTATGAGATATAGATGGAATTAGTTAGTGTCCATTTGGATTTCATTCTTTGATGGACCAAATGAGTACAATACATGCTTCACTTATGAGCTAACTGTCTCTTTTTTTTTTCTAGGCTACAAATGGATTGAGTCTTCCCAAGATCCTAGTTAGATTACAACCTAGTAAGAGCCAATCCAAACCGCCAATATAAAATCATTGGCAGGGCCAGGTGTCGATTTAGACTTCACTAATATTTGGGATCGAACATGGATCTTTCACTTTTGACCCAGCTCTGACTTAACCTGTATCACAGCCAATTAGGCCTAAGTGTATATATTTAGTTAGTCAAGTTCTATGAGGAGAATCAATGAATGTTATGCTGAAATAAGGTTGATGCAACATTGTGTAATTAAGGCTATTTATATCATTGTTGTCATTAGAGGGGTTGCCTTTTCATTAGGACTGTGAATTTGAGTTGGATTGGTAATACTTCTATGAACTATGGAGTAGATTGTCTTTCTTTTAACTAAAACTAATAATGTGATATCTTTTTTTTTTTTAAACTATAATCAATAATGCGGTGTTGAGCTATGATGCAAAATATTCTAATGGATTTATCTTCAGGTAGTTATACTGTACATATCTTTTTTCTTCTTTGTTCAGGGGGCAAAAAAAAAACCTACATTAGAATTGTAATAAAATGTGATTAATGTTTTGAATATCTAGAAGATATTTGATGCAAAGAATCAGTCGTTCAAGTGCCAATTGTTTCATGCCATCCCATGTCAACATGTTTCAGGCACCGAGCACATGTGTGCCACAATACCTTGTGAGGACAGGTCTCTATGTCTTTATACTGCTTGGTATAGTTCCAATTCCTTTATGTTATTATATTATATTCTATTCGTGTTTTGGCATGCATGACACAGCACACTTTGCCAGCCAGTAGTCGGCATTCCATTGACATGACACTTGAATCCTTGATTTGATGTAATTTAGTTTTCAACTAGGTAGACTTAGGTTCTATTTTTCAGTTAATTTGATGTCATGTTTAGTATTTGGAATTGCTTTATGGCCCTTGTTTAACCATTGCTTGCTGATCAGCCTGTTGACCAAATTTTTACTTTGTGGCCCCTTGTTTGATTCCAATTTAGGTTTTAATCCCTGGACTAAGGTACAATGTGGGATAGGCACAAGTGATAAAAATAGGCATATCTGTGTTTAATATGGGCTCAAGCATATATAAAACAAAGCATGAGTGTTTACTGTAGATTACATACCAGCTATGGTATATGAATCTTTTTTAGGAAGATCGATTTCTATTTTCTTGTGATCTTTGTACTTGATTTAGGGTTTTTTATAAGTGAGTTTTTCCCCCTTTTTTTAAGTAGGAATGTCATCTAAAATTTCAAGTTTGGGTGTCGGTTGGATTAGGAAAGTTCTAAATTCATGAGGATTGTAATTTGAAGATAATCTAGTGGCGTTTTAAGTGAGGTTTCCTAGAGTTAGAATTTTGCTATTTTAGGAAAGCCTTCAGTTGTCCACTATACAGTGCTGGGAAGAAGTCAGCAAGTGTCATAGTCAATTAAGGACTAAGGGATCATATCTAGTGAAGTCATGGTGTCTTTAGCTTTATAAGGAGAAGTAGAGGCTATGTAATTTCAATTTTGAGTAAATATTGAATAGGTAGAGGTTCTTTTCCTCTCTATTAAGACTGTCACTTAGACCTAGAGCAAACCTGGATTTTATTTAAATCTGTAGACTTTTGGGATGGGTATGAGAATGAGATCAAAGATGGACCATAGGTTATCAAGGTGGCCAGGTAGTTCGTAGCCGGTAAGATTTGTGACTGCTTAGGTGGACTGCTTAATGATTTAGGCGCTTGATCTTTTTTTTTTTTTTTTTTTTTGAGAAAAGGCAAAAATTTTTATAGTCTAAAAAGCAATGGGATGAACATAAATTAGGCTGCTCGCTCGTTTGAAAAGGAGTTTAATAAACAAAGTCAAATAATTATTGGAGTAGTTAATTTCCTTCTCTCGTGAAAAATTTTGTATAACATGGTGCACTTAGCGGTTATGAAATTTGTGACATACTGACTGCTTTCTTTGTCCGATGATTCAAGTCTTCTTGTTGAAATCAAGATCTACCCCTTCAAGTATGGAAATGTACTACTACTGCTGCTACTGTTGTTGTCACTCTGTGAAGTAAAGTTTTATCGCATGGTTATGGCATTACAAAAAGGCTATTAAGATGCATGCTACTTCTAACAAATAGACAAAGTGGTATTATAATTCCTTTTGCTTTTTGTGGGCGGTATTAGGACTTGTTATTGCTAATAGAACGATATCATCTGAAACTTCAAATGTAAATTATGGGTTTTCAGCATTATAATTCATGGTGCCATGCCACATACAAATTTGGTTTTTATTTTGGAGGTTAGCCGTAAAAAAGTATGGTGTGTTTGCATGGCACATGTTATGCAAGCTGATATTTCTCAAAATATTGCGAAGCACTATATTGAGATATTAGATGAGATTTTCTGATTTTCTTCCAAATGTTAAATAGTTTTTTTGTTTAGTTGTTATTATTAAAATCAATTCCTAAAATAATAGCTAATTAGCCATGATTTTCTTAGTCACATTTCATTAATACCTATGTGGGTATGTTAATTGCTGAACATTAAAATCAAGACCTAAGACAATGAAATTGATCATTCTTTCAAATATCAGTTGATATTTCAATATTTTAGTTGATGTACAAGTTGCAATATCTTATAATTTTTTTGAATTCTCTAGCCTTCCGTCAATATGTCAGCCACCCGCCAAGATGAATGAGATATCAGCCTTTGAAAATGTTGCACAAGATGGCATTTTGGCACATCACTAAAGCTTCTTGCTCATCGATATTATCATTTAGTTCCTTTTTTCCAGCTTATCCGTTCTCTAACTTTGTGGGGACTTGAAGCCAAGGTCCCTCGAAAGAACAGAAGCTATTATGGCACAGGTGCACAACCAATAATCATATGCTTGCTTTAATCGAGTCACATTTTTTTCAATTTTATAAGGCATGGTTTGTAAAGATGACATATGGCAATGCGTGTTCTCTCTTTTGTGTCAAATTGCTCCCCTGATGAAACATTTTTTAAAGTAAAAGGATCATCAGGGATGGAAATCCACCTGAATTTATCAGGAAGGAAAGAGAGGATGTACAAACTCCCAGAATGGAGAGAAAGCACCCACAAGTTAATAACCGCATATTTGGTGGTACAAAGGAAGCTAGTTGTTCTATTGAATGGCATTCTCTATATGGTGTTCAGTCGAAGGATTTCAGCTAACCTAGAAGTAGAGTTTCCTATGGATAAAATTCAGGAGGCTGTCTTTTTGGTCTAGGGGTTGGCCTGGCTTCTGGGCTCGATGGTTTCTAATTTTTTCTTTCGAGAAGCTTGGCGTTTTGTGAGGGATCATTCAAATTGCTTATAGATGGTTAATGGTTTTCATAAAAGGTGTTGTTAACTCAGGTCCAATTGATTATTCTCTTATTATTTTGATTTCTGAAGTTGAGTTGGCTTCTGAGATTAAACATCTTCAATCAATTGGTTGCATTAACTGTGTATAAAATTGTATCCATTATCTTGGCTGATAGGTTACAAGCTGTTGTGGATGATTTGATTGATTCTTCTCGACCTGCTTTTGTGGTTGATGGAAGAAATATTTTGGATGGTTTTTGGAGTTCTAAAAGTAGTTTATCGGTGATCCCATTGCAGTGTGGAAGGTGTTTTGTTGAAGTTAGATTTTAAAAAGCATATGATTACATGAACCAGGAGTTTTTGTCTAGTGTTTTTGAGGCTAGGGTGGTTGATCTGAAATGGATTGGTTGGATCAGGGAACTTTTACATCATTCTAAGACAGCTATGTTCTAAATAGTAAGCCATGCAGGTGGATTAAAGTTAGAAGAGGTTTGAGGCAGGGTGGTGGTGTATTTCCTTCTCTCTTTGTGCTGATCAGAAATTCTTCCTGGGTTGCTTCATGTTGCCTCTTCTAATGGTGATATTGCTGGATTTTGATCCTGTTGGTTTTGAGAAGGTCTCTTCACTTCGGTTTTCATATGACACGATCTTTTTGTCGAATGGTGAAGAGTGGTTAAAGCCAATAGTCCATGGGGAATAAATTTTGAGTAAACATTGAAGAGATAGTCCTTTTCCTCTCTTTACTCGAAGAAAAATCTAATTCGAATGTTTTTTTTTTTTTTAAAGAAATCTTCTATCTTGGAGGCAGCAGGCGGTGCACCGACCGGGCTGCTCCACATGCCAGGCGCATCCCAGGCGTGTACAATGGCCTTGCGTTTGTTTTCCGGGCCCGCGCCTGTAGTTTGGCTCCACCGCAACGCCTTTATTTTTTTAACGTTTTCCTACGAAAAGAGAAAGGCAAACTCTTCAGTTATTTGGTAGTCCACTGAGTCACAGATCATGGCCAACCTGGTCTCGCCATCTTGGACAAACTCTGCTCCATCTTTGAGCTCCTACCTGTCATAAAAGCCTACAAAGTCTAAACAGAATCCAGGTAAGCTACAAGGCTAAAGTGACAGGCCTAGTGCAGAGAGAAAGAACTTCTATCTCTTCCATATTTACTCAAAATTGATTTTATATGGCCTAATTGGAGAACAACTTGAAGCCCATAATCTATAAGGAAAATGAGTTCTACATGTGATTTTATTTCGTGGATTTTTCAGCTTTCAGCTGAAGTCTAAAGTCTGTTTGTTGATGAAATTTTACATCTGTGGCAGGAGTGGAGCGCGTTTTGCAAGAAGTTATCTGATGTTTCCTCTTTCGAGACACTTTTATTTTAGGTAGTTAGTAAATGGACTGTCCCTATTTAGTTTTCACTTTGTTTCTTCTATTTCATGTTCCCAATGAAACTGGATCAGTCCCCATGTGGGTCCACATCTTTTCTTTTTTAGGAAAAAAAGAAAAAGTACCACGCATGGTTTTGCTCCACGGATTTCGGAAACACACAACTCTACAGCTTTGAGAAAAACAGCAGGCCTCTGGTTGCAGTGTAATTTTTGGTGCACGATGTGATCCGCAAACCCATGTCTAACAAATGATAGTACCTTAATTATACGTTTAAGTAAAAATAATCCAATTTAACTAGGACCGGCATTATTCCTGATGGCTGGACTTTTTAGTTTTGTTAACCAAGTGATCCACAGGCTCTGTTTTGGGCTGGGTATGGGTCAAGCCTCTGCAAAATTTTGGATATTTCCTGTCTAGAACTTTGGCATCACATACCAGCTAATAGGTTAAGCTAATCTATTGTTTGGTACAAAGGATGGATTGAAGGATGGATGGATAGAAGAGGAAGGATGGATGAGGGAAAGGATAGATGAATCTTTCATTCATCCTTTCATATGTTTCGTAAAATATGCAAGAATAGTTAGAAATAATTTTTTTCTCTATTTAGTATAAGCAAAATGAAAAAGATAATAGATGATATTCATATAATATTTTCATAGGGATGCCATCCAATCGGTTTTAGTATTCACCTTCTGAAGGATATGTCTGGCCACACACACACGACAGCCCAATAATAGCACAAAAATATCCTTCAGAAGGGGGTGAGCATGACCTCCATGGGTGCAGCTTTGAATTTAGGCAACCATCGTAGTCGAGTCACGTTCAATGATGAGATGGTCGGCCCTCGAGATTTGTCTGGCATGCAGAATTTCAATCTAAGCAGCATAGAGCTCCACCTCAAGTACGGTAGGTGTGAAGAGATAGCTTCCCCCAGCTGCTATCAACTTAGAGTCAGATCCACGGATCACAAAATCTATCATGTCCTGTCCATCTTAATGCTGCTATCAAAATTGATCTTTAGATATCTCGAAAGAGGGGGCTCTCAAGCGATAATGATCCATCGGATCGCTACATGAGTATGGTGGGAGTTCTAGATTTTCAAAGGCCTGGATGTCATATCACTCACCTTTGCCATCAGAATACGAGCTCTCTCCAGGTTAAATCTTACTAAGCTTCTCCTGGACTCAAATATGAGGCCATTTCTGATAAGCCAAATATAATAGACCATATATGTAGCATAAGAAACCATCACACCAGAGACAGCTCCCACAATCCTATGAAGGTGCTTCAAGAATGCCTGAGTAGGAGCTGCAGTCTGAATAAAATGCTGGTGCAGTCCAGCAAGATGCCAAACTTGCCTGGTCCTTGGGCACAAAAATAAAATATGCTCTACCTTCTTTTCCTCTAACTCACATCATGGGCAAGTCGGCTTGATCTCCATACCTTGGCCCCTCAGAATCGATCTCATAGAAAGTCGATTCTATGCCACCTTCTAAAGAAAAAGGCTCATCTGCCAATGTACCTCTACCTTCTCTTCCTTTAACTCACCGTATGGGCAAGTCGACTGGATCTCCATACCCTGGCCCCTCAGAATCGATCTCGTCGAAAGCTGATCTTATGCCACATTCCAAAGAAAGAGGCTCACCCACTAATATACCCCTATTCTCCAAATCCATTGCATCCATCCACCTGATTGGTTCCTTCTAATATAATCAATAAAGATCTGCCGTCACTGCTCTCGGAGAGCAAGAGCTCCTCCAAACCCTAACATCCAGGCTATTGTGGATCGGAACAGGAAGGGCCAATATCTGCTCCTCCAGCTGCTCTTCAAAAAGATGAGCCACCATTGCTGGATCCCATCTAGCACCATTTGCATTGAAGAGGCTGTCACTCATTATAATGGCATCCGTCACTTCATGACTAATAAATTTTAGCCATCGACTGAATGGAAGCTCGTCAATCCACTGATCATGCAGGAGCCGCATAGATTAACCATCACCTATTAGCCATTGCATCTGAGCAATGAGCTCTGGAGCACATGCACAGATCTCCCTCCACACAAAAGATGCAATCCGATTAGACCGAATCTCCTCGCTTACAGTCCAAGTCCTCTATCTAGTCCTCATCATCGTACTCTATAGGCTCTCTGGGTCTGGAAGAATTCTAGCCGTATAGCGAACAATCAGGACCTCACATCTTGCGATCAGAGACTGAACACCAAGTCTCTTATCCCTCAACGATTGACACACCACCTCCCATGTCAGTAAATGCACTCTATCTCCACCTCCCGATCTTTGCTGTCAATTTTTTCTTTTTCATTTATCCTTCTTATAATTTTTTGAACCAAATGCTGGATAGGATCATCCATTCTTCCAACTTCATCCATCTATCCTCTCATGACCCTAACAAAATATATGGTACATGCTAAAAATAATGATATGGTACTCTGGATGGTCAAGTATTCCCGCTTGTCCATCTTAAGTTGCACTTGATTCATTCTTAACAATCCAACTATGGGTTCATTTTAAGACTAATATTTAAAGTGTTTTTTTGGGGATTGGACCTTATCTATAACCATAAATTTTATTGAATGACAAATACTATTTTGCAAAATCTTGCTTTCAAAAAAATGAAAATGACAAGCATACACATATGATGGAATGTTCTTGTTTAGACATCAGAGACAAATTACTTCTACTACTGGTCTACTCACCTGCAAATTAGTGTTGACTATTAAATAATTAGCATTGGATTTACAATCATCATATTCTGCATAAGCCATGAAGATACTTTTCTTTCTTTGTTTAATTAGATGGTTAGAAGACACACCAACTCAACCAATTGGTAAGGCATCATTTAGGTATTCTTTGAAGCAGAAACAACCATCACTAATTAGTTGCATTAAATATGGCAGGCTTTAAAATTCTTTAGCAATGCGTGTGCATATATTTTTTATTGCTGTTAAAATTGTTGATTCATAAATACAGATTATTTATCATTGAGCAACAAAATTTGTCAAGCATGGATATATATATATATATAGTCCTCGTCTGCTCGGTGAATGTAAATTATAAAGTACTCCGTATATTTGAAACCCATGCAGCGGACATCGTCGACAGGAGTTGTTTTCCTGGGAAATTAATGATAGAGCTAAGGCATTGACAAATATAATTTTGGTAGCTTTTTCATGGACACATCACCGAAATCTTCTCCAGAACCCGAGAATCCAGTCAATCTCGATTTCGTCCACGGGAGGACCGATTTTAAAAAGCCGTTGATGTTCACCGATTCATGGGAAAAGCGTCAGGCTGTGGGGACGCAAGAGAAGGACCACATCAGATGGGTCATATCAACCCGGTCCAACAGTCCGTTACATACGTAAAGCTATAACACACTGGCCTGGATCATGAACGCCACGCTGATGTGCTCTTGTGCATGATGACGTGGCACGTAGCGGCCGTCCAAGGTGAAACAAACTTCCCAACGTATGTCTGGGTCGCACACCAACACGTGTAGATTCCCACCAACCTGAAACCTCCACGTCAGCAAAACTCGCGTGGATCCCATGTTGGATCGCATTAGATGCACTAGGATGGTTACGTGGCATGTGATGATTGGTGCATGGAATGTTTGGGTGTGTGGCGGTCACTTCAAAGTGTTGTACCCCGGTCAAGAGAACTCGGTTATCAAGGAAGGATGGGGAGATGGAGAGAGATGGATGGGATTTTTTTTTTTTTTTTTTGAATGGGTATTATTTTGGTATCTATTTTTTCCTCGTTTTAATTTTCTCTTTTTCGGGGACGACGCTCGCTCGTTGTTCGCTAGGGTTGGATTTTATAGGCAGAGAGAGAGAGAGAGAGAGAGAGAGAGTGGGGGGGGGGGGGGCATCTTTTGGAAAGCGGTGGTCGCCAAAACCGATCGCTCTCGCTATCTCACACACACACTCTCTCACCTCGAACGCCGGACGCCAATCTCTAGGCTCCGCTCTGGCGACTGTCGGGACAAACTTTTTGACGACGATCTCCTTGGATGGATCAGCTGATCTACCAATAATACCGAACACAGTGCATCAATCTAGCTGTTCAGCTCGTGTTTGAAATAACGGCCGTTATAATATTATGACAAGGTTAAAGAGGGCTCATGGGCTCCCATAATCATACACATGTTAGCAACGGATCCACATGGTATTGATACTGTTCATCATGAATATTTAACACTTTATATCAATCCCCTGCTGCCATGTTGGATGCATGATTAATTGAGCAAAAGAGCACAATAGTATTCGGTCAAAAGAGGACAAAATAGTATGATATGTAGCACACTATACATATTCTGAAGGGACCTTTCAATGGCTTTCATTGATAACAATTGTCACCACTTGCATACTTTACTTTTATCTATGCAAAAGAGAAAGATGTATTATACACTGGATGATATATTGCAGCTGTAGGATAACCCAAAATTTGTCCATCATCAGGATAGATTCATGATTTTCCACGAGCAAAATTCAGATCAAAAGTGTTTATCGGTTGGATTTTTTAGTTGGATCAACAAGGATTTGAACAAACATCACCGTTTTGGCTTAATGCTCCTCAATCTCTATTATATAATGGCCAACAACTGCTCATTCGTTATAATAAATTGTTTTCATCAGATCAAACAGACCTAACAAAAATGGAGCAAATAGCGGCCGTCGTGTAACCTTGCCAGCACATCCTTATTCGGTCCCACGACCACGTGGCAGCTGATTCATGGTTGGAGGCCCAAGTATGAGCAGTGGCAAGGGGCCAAGGGGACAGCTGATCCTGTCGGGCAGAGGAGGGGTTTGGTTGTTAGAATGATGGGCTCCATCAGCTTTCACTTTCTCTTTTATCTGAGCTGCTCCCTTTGACCTGGGAAATCGACGCAGTAACAACAGCTCACGAAGCCGTGCCAAGGGGCGCGCAGGGAGGGATGATTAGCTAAACAGTAGCCTAACTCCTTTTCCTGCCCAGACTTTAGATAAATCGACGAAATAGATTGATACATCTCCAATATTCTCTTCTCTTCTCGCTTTGATTGGTGTCAAAAGACGGGATCTTGCGCCACTGACCGACCGGTCCTTGGACCGATGATTCGGCCCGGCCCCCTTTTGAAGCGTCCGTAATCATGACCGAAGCCGTCTCATATAAATCCTTCCTCCCCTCAGGCTCAGGCTCAGGCTCAGGCTATCCATAATATGATATCCTCCTCTCTTTTCCTTTTTGTTTTTTCTTTTTCCTATTTTCACATTTCGTTACGAGAACCACGTACGTACGTGGAGAGGTAATCACGTGACAGAACTGGACAAGGGGAGGCTCGTCGTGGAGATTGACACGTGCGAACCCAAGCGTAAGACAGGAGATCCGGTTCGCAGAGCCTGCTGGTCCTTCGTGTGTAAGCGTGACACGTTCCACGTTTACGCTGATCCGAGGGAGGACAGAGTAAAGATCTGGTGTGGGGCCGGTCTTGGCTCGTGCCTGGCCATCTAAATCCGTGCCTCGTGATCGGGGAAGTGTGAGATTATATGGAAGACTGTTCCAGGAGTCACGTGGGTTCTTTTGACCGCCCAGGGACCAACCCCATCTGTCTCCTCTGACCCGCATTGTTCGCTGCGCCTCCTAACCCCTCCTCTCTCTCTCTCTCTCTCCCCCCTTCTCTCTCTTTCTTCGGCGTGTCATGATACATCGTCTTGCTAATCACGTAGACCCAGACCTTGTCACACGTCGTTGTGTTGCATAAGTAGCGCGGAGCAACGAGGAACAACAACGCCAACTTGGTTGCCTAGCCAAAATCGAGGAATACATAGAGAGAGCCAAGGCAGAGAAAAAGATACGTTGGAGAGAGACAGAGAGAGAGAGAGAGAGAGAGAGAGTGTGTGTACACAAAGCCCAAACGACCCAGCTACTGAGAGACCGAGGAGGTTATCTGACTGACTTGGACTGAGCCGCGCCCCCACTGCACCTCTGCAGTGCACCCATCCCGGAGGATCTAATCCCTTCCCTCCACATCCCTCTCTCTCTCTCGTTAGACGACACCTTTGTACCGTTGCTGACCGGTCTTCTCCAACCCCCATGTATCCTAGAATTGTTTAATACTGGCTACGGATATAGTAATATGCTCATTTCCATTTCCAAACTTTGTTTAAGAAAAATTCTATAGTTTCTTATTCTCTCTCTCCTTCACAAAGCCTTAAAACAGACAAACCCCGATCTCCCATTTCCCTAGTTCCCATGCTACATGGCTCGCATTATTTTGTTCCAAGCCCCCATTAATTAATCTATTCAATTAACCCGGCTGTCCTTTGTTTGCTGGCGCGACTGCATATATAACCACATTATATGCACACACGCACACACAGACATTGTAGCTTGTAGTTGCCCTTGCCATTTCCCATCCCGATGCCCTCCTAGTACGTGCTCTCCCCGTTTTTAAAAGCCATCCCAACCGAGTCTGCCTCTCCCCTATCCCATCCTCCATTGAGTTATTCTCCTCCTGGCGCTGAGCTAGCTGTCTGTCCTTGGGATAATGCTACACCAGTGTGGCCACCATAGCGGCGGGGGTATCTCAACCCCGTGCTCTTGTGGCCTCCTCTACGGAGCTTGCGGCGCGAGTGGCAGCACCTCCTTCTCCATTCTCTTCCCGGGAAAGCAATCAGCCATGGATGAGGTGTTCGATTCTGGATATCCTATCCCGTCCCCATCCTCAGTGGACTGCACCCTATCCCTCGGCACGCCATCGACCCGCCGCACCGAATCCCACAAGCCCCCACCCACTTCCACTCCCATCCAGCAGCCGTCTTGCGTGTCTAGCTTGTGCTGGGATATCCTATCCCCGTCTAGCAAGCAACCGTCGGTGGCCTCTCATGGACCCACTGGACCAACCAATTGCTCCAACCTCGGCGCTGACCCCGTCCTCCTCGCTCGTAGGTGCGCCAACTGTGACACCACCTCCACCCCCCTCTGGCGTAACGGCCCTCGTGGCCCCAAGGTAACGTTAAGCAGCTCCGTTATTCACTCCTATCTTGCTACAAAATTATATGAAGTTTATCCTCACCAGTTTTATCCGGAATACAGTCACTTTGCAACGCGTGTGGGATCCGTTACAAGAAGGAGGAGCGACGGGCGGCGGCGTCGACGGCGTCGCCGACGTCGTCATCGGTAGTGTCGGCAACGGCGGAGCAAACGGGGATCGGGTATGGGTACCCACGGCAGCAGCAGCAGCAGCAGCACCAAGCGTGGAGTTGTTATAACTCGACGGTGACGGCGTCAAAGAGCCCTTCAATCTCGACGTATGACGACGTGATGGATGGGGAGGAGGTGTCCTACCTCTCGTGGCGACTCAACGTCGTCCCCTCGGCCCAATTCCCTGTCCGGGACCGGCCCAGCCTCTTCCAATATAATTAGAACTAATTATTACAAGCAGACGTACCCTTTAGTTAATAGTTAACTCCCTTCGTTATTTTTAACGTGCATGGTATCAAAATCAAGCCACATGATGATGTATTATTAACAATGGATGATAATAGTTTTGTTTTGTCAGTAAAAGGGCGAGTTTTTAGTTATTTATTTCTTTTTAAGTCGGATTGGTACATTTGGATAAATATTTAGACATGGTCGTGGAAGTTTTGTGGATGAGGAGGGCAGAGGGTGGTTGGAGCGGTGGGAATGTGATATGAGAGAAAGTTAGAAGCTTGTTGGAGTGAGAAGGAGAGGGGAAAGAGGATGGGAGAGAAATCCAACGAATGGCCGTACAGCAACGTACTTTGGGGGTCGCAGTGTGCTTGCTTTCACGCGGGAGGCTCACGCTGTCATCCATCCGGAATCCGGAGTTACGTGGCTTGCGTCCTCGAGATTCCTCTCTGCGGAGTGATGCCAAGATTGTGAAACAAAACAAGGCTTGTCGGTGACACATGGATGCTGGCGTAGACTCGCGAATGGTGCACGAATCCCATCGGAAAACACGTGTAGAGTACTGATTCACGAGAACTGTAGATCCTTTGATTCGATGAGCAGTAGCAGAACAAGGTGACAGGTTGGTGTGGTCATCTGAACCCAATGAGGTCCAATATTGATCCTAAATGAGTTTGAGATAATTGCATGGTCTACTTAGGTAGTGGAGCGAACGGCATCTGGAGAGAAATTTTTTGTGCATCGTGGATGGAGTAGAAAATTCGATATGAAGCACACCACTTTACGTGATTGATTTATGTAGCAATCATTTTTCAATACAATTTAATATTTATAATTTTATTTTTTTATTTAAAAATTTTATATGATGAAAATATTTTTATTTTTTTAAAAAAATTACAACACCTTGTGGTATATTATGACTTTCTATATGCAGGATGTTGTAATATAGTTCAGAAAATTATGATATCCTGTATATATTATGGTATTTTGCATCAAATTATGACTTCTTGCACGTAGGATGTCATAATATGATCCTAGATGTCATGATATGACCCAAGATATCATAATATGGAAAAGATATTTTTGTCCAACCACTTTCCAATATGTATTTAATGCTTGCAGTTTTTTTTTTCATTCGAAAATTTTGAATGTCAAAAATGCTTCTATTTTTTGAAAAAAATTATGATTTTTTGTGTATATTATGACATCTTGCGTTATATTATGATATTTTTTGAACAAAAATTATGGTTTTCTAGATGCAGAATATCATAATATGGATATAGGATGTTATAATTTTTTTAAAAGATAAAGATATTTTTGTCATTCAAAATTTTAAATAAAAAATAAAATTATAAATATTAAATATATATTAAAAAATAGTAACGACATAAATTAATGGGATATAGAAATACTCTCCACATTGGATTTTCTACGCGGCTCGCAGTGCACGAAGAATTTCCCCTGCAAGCAGATATGAGGGTTCTCTAATTAAACAAACATGGGCAAATGCGCTATGCCGTTGTGATGGCGATCTCATCTTCACTAGCGAAGCTTTGGACTGGTTGAAGATAAGGAGCCTCACTAATCATAAGGGCATGTTATGGGTCTACAGTCCCATAATTTTATTTTGAGAACTGGGATGGTAGAAACGCCAAAATTAGGGTGAGGAGGAAAACGTACGAGAAGAGTTGGCCTAGGATGCTTTCGAGAACATTTAGCTTTAAATACTTTTTTGAGTCAAAAACAATGAACAGTTTTGTAAAATGAAATTCAAAAATATTGATGATGATCTATGGCATTTAAATTGACTGTAAATCAAAAATCATTAGTTTAAGGTCCTTACTTGCACATCAAATATAAAAATAAAATTGACCATTTTAATTATAAGTTATCATGTGTCCATTTTATTAATCATTTAAGAACATCTAAATTAGTTCAAATTTATTTGCATAATTTTTCAAATATTAAGATCAATTAGGTCAATGGTTTGCAATTGCAAATTAATGGTTCATGCTATATTTGCATTCACTAGTTTTTTTTCCACTATCAATTTCTCTACCAGTGAAACAGTTCTCTAAAATTTAAGAGAAAAAAAGAAATTTTCAATTGTATTCTAAATATTGTAGATCATCAATAACGGTGCTGATTTTCATTTTATAAGACTGTTTATTATTTCGATTAGAAAGTATTTGGAGCCAAATACTGAAATATATATCTTAGCTTAATTGTATCCATAGTAATGTTAGACTCGAGGAGCATGACGGTAGAACGACTCTTGCTAATTTTGTCCACAACCCAATATATTCATGATAACTAGCCGGATCCTTAAGTTGCATCAAAACAACATTGGATCAACTTGGAAATGCTAATATGGTGTAGATCGAACCTTAGGTCAGCTGAGACGCGAAATATTTGGTGTTGGAAGGCCCTTGGCTCTTACGTACGTAGCTGAGGCCTCCAGTTCGCAAAGATACTTGGGAATGGACTAGCACTGAGGGGTCCTTGTGCCACGGATGTTCATTTTGAGCTCAAGCCTACCTTAACTCGCATGGATGGTTATAATGAGGACCTCCCAGTTGCCTTCTGGGGTAACGGTGGCATGTGGGATAAGAACATATATAAGAATCGCATTATGGAGGATTTTGGGCCAAAGCAGTCTCGGCTACTGACGTCCCCAATGAATGGGTCTTGGATACCTCCAAAATCTAACATATAACCTGCATGATGCGCATAATATAATTTATATATATATATATATATTTAATAATTTTTGAAGTCAATAATTATCATATTATGTTAATAAAATATATATTATCAATAATTTCTTTCGCATTGCTACTCAACATATTACCTATAGTATTAAAAATTAAATATTATAAAAAGTCTTTATGTTATTGCATTAATTCTATAGCATTAACGTCTATTTGGCAATCATACTATTTTCTCAATGTTATACTAATCTCTATGAATCATGATTGGATGATGTGGATATAATATTCCTAGATATGAAGGAATTGTAAAATATAAAAAAGTGATTCTATAGAGCTTTATCATGATATTTGAAGTAAAATTTATTTTTATATATGATATGGGAGAATTGATGGAATTTATTGAGCATTCTAAGATACAATAGAGCTATTGTATGTCTTTGCCTGATATAAAGTAATTTTTTAAAAAATATATGTACTCAAAGAAAAAAATTTTAGGCAAAATATATGAGTATCCTAAAAACATAAACAAGCAGCGGCAGTCGTTAATCCAATCATGAAATGTCATTACATATTTAACTTAGAGCATCAGCAAGATGATGTTCTCCTATATTTTTATTTTTTTATTTATTAACTAACTTGATAAATACATAAATTGCTAAAAATGTTATTATATTAATGAATTTGAGTAAAAGTCATGAAGGATAATTTGGCACTCAATTTCACTTACTCGTACTCGATTGTACTCCTAATCTTGAACTGCTGAACAAATCCGGTCTTCATCCGTTTAATAGGCTTCATTTCCTGCAATTTTTTAGATAGTCCAAGAAATCATAAAATTAAAGAAGTGGAGTTTTATTGAAATGACAGATCAATGATCTTCTTTTCTTCTCATGATCCTGGTTCATAGGAAGGAAAAATTTTAATTCTATTTATGATCTCTTATACTGATAAACAAAGGAACCGATTTTTGAGATTAAAATAGTAAAAAAATATAATCCAATAACACTGGAAGGTAAAATTCTAATTTTTACAAAAAAAAAAAAAAAAAGCAGAAGAGATCTTGTGGATCTTCTTATCACATGATTCATTTTCGGGTCCTTTATCTATTGTGCTATGATCAACATTCTTGTCAAAGCAAAATAAATACCATCACAATCTGCTTTCCAATGAAATTAAAAGAACATATTCATGTGACATATCATTAAGATATTGATTTAGACTGTGTATAAAATTAAATTTCTAAGTAATTAACTTCTAAATGGAATTCTAAATAAGTATTTATTTTTTCAGAAATAATTACTTATATACACTATGAAAATATAGCCTTTACGGATAGCATACTATTTGATTCTCTTTATTGAGTTGCCATGTTTTCTAATGAGAGTGGTATGGTTGTTATTACAGCTCGTTAGGATGATGGGGATCGGAAATGTCGGTCAAAAGAACGTGCTAAACCTTACGAAAGAAAAAATGGGACGTCTTAAAGGATGGCTGGAGCGTTGTGGTCTTTTGGGAGTTGGAAATTGTGAGATCGAATCGATCAAGACCTTCAGATAGATGGGTCGCCTTGAGATCCAATAGTCCATCAAATGAATTTATTTTTTATCTTCATTTTTTTTGTCCCGATGCCACATGTTCCTGTTAATTAACTTAGAAATAAATATCTCTTCTCACTGCGTTGTATGATGCCATGTTGTCTTCATTCATTTAATGATGGAGAAAGAGGGAGGCCGTTTCTGCACGGGAAACACAAAAAATAGGGTTAATCTGGTTATTTAATGGTCCCCGTTCAAAGAAGGTGGGCCTCCTTGGCCCGTTGATGCGTGGAATGCGAATGAACTCTATGGGAGTGGAGAGAAGAGGAATCAAAACCATTCCACATCGGTTTTTTTTTTTTTTGGGTTGCAACGTTTTATCTATTATATTAGATCAGAAGCAAACAGGTTTATAAAAAAGTTTGTAAACAGAACCAAAAGGAGGAGGATATGAATAAGTTTTGTTTTTTTTTTTTTTTTATAAAAAATAATTTCTTGTCATATTAAATGCTCGAAAAAATTACATCTTTACCAAAAAAAAATTACTGATACAAAAAAAAGTTCCGCCAATTTCATATAGATATAGAGTAATTCTTTGTGCACTACGTACGATACAATAAGAGCGCACCGTCTAATAATATTGGGACATGTAGCACATATAGATGGAATAGATATTTAATACTATTTAATTTTTTTTAAAATTTTTAATAATAAAAATATTTTTTTTATAAAATAAAAAAAAATATTATTATTACTTCCTGATGTCTTGTATAACTTTCTATGAATATATATATGACATCTTGAATGATGTATATGATTTCCTATATTTTTATGATATTTTGAACAATATATATGACTTTCTGATATCTTGTATGATTTTTTGTGAATATATATGACATCCTAAACAATCTATATGCTTTCTAATATCATATATGATTTTTTATAAATATATATGATATTTTGAATAATATATATGCTTCCTAACATGTTATATGACTTTCTGTGAATATATATAACATCCTAAATAATATATATAATTTTTTATATTTTTACGACATTCTGAACAATAGATATGACTTTCTAACATCTTGCATGATTTTCTGTGAATATATATGACGTTCTGAATAATATATATATATATATATATATATATATATATATATATATATATATATATATATATATATATATATATGACTTCTTAACGATAAATAAAATATTTTTATATTTATTGAAGATATTTTTGATATTTTATGGTACTAACATCTTCAAAAAAATCTAATTTTATAAATAAATAAATTTTTTTATAAAAATAAATAATTTTAAAAATATAAAATTAGAGCATATTTATAAAAAATAAATGTCAATTTAATTAAGTAATTTTAAGCATCAAAATGATGAAAAATTATTGAGCAATTTAATACATTTTTTTTATTTTTCAGACACAAATTGGAGCAAAAATCAACTCAAAATATCCTAAAAATAAAATTTATAGTCTTCGATGCACGATGGACCGACCGCTCGGTCCACAGAAGCAATGGCGCAGTCCATTGAAAATGCTTCGCAGCGCATGACACAATCTACAACGGGCAGAAGAAAATTTTTGCGATCCAATGGCTCATATCAATTCTGAACGAGATCAGACGGTCCACATTCGTTGCCGGCTGAAAACTATTCAGAAGAATTTTTTTGTGCAATCCAACGGCTGAAAAATCCATCCGATTGCTGATTCGACAGCTAGCATTCATCCCGATTGAGAATAAGAGGGGTTTTGCGTGATCCAATGATCAGAAACTCATCAAGAGCCCGATCGGATGGCCAGCATCGTTCCCGACTGTGATAAGGATATGATCTACATGTTTTAGGCTAATCTGGGTGGTCCATTGAAGATCCGACGGTCAGAAAAAAATGATATGGGTATTATATGATTTCTAAAAATTTTAGGACTCCTTTTGCCACCAAAAAAAGATAAAAAAATTTATCTATAAATAGGCGGTCTAGGAATAACAGTAGGGAGGAGAAAAAATTAGAGAAAAAAATAAGAAAAATTTAGGGATCCAAGAGAAAGGATGAATATGAAGCTAGAGATCTTAATGCGTGGCTAAATTCTTTCAATCCAGAAATACCATGAAGTCTATAAACGAATTTTTATTTTCTTTCATGTATTTAATTTTCATACAATAAAATTATATTTTTATTTCATATCTTTTTATTCTGAGATATTGATCTAGCCTATACGGTCTGTTGGTGCAAAAATCTGCCTGCGTCGGAGAAGCTGGAGTCGAGGGAGTCGCGGTCGCCGTCGGGACCTACAAAAGAAGTCTAAACCGGAGATGGGGTTGCTCCGGCAAGACCCTCCGACGCTCAAGTCAGTTCTCTACCTCAACAAGAATGGAGTGCTCGAACGAAAATTTTAGCAAAGTTTCTAGGTAAAAAATGAGAGCTTAGAGAATAACGTATCTGGGGTCTCCCTTTTATAGGTGAAGGGAGCAATAGACTGATAGCGATATTTGTAACCGTCCGGCAGTGGGCTGCCCACGGTCAGGAGGAGTTTGTTGCGAAGAGTAGTGGAGTGGAATCGTGGCTATCACCGGGACATGCCACGTGGAGTCTGTCGCGGGGGGTGGAGCGGCGTCCGTTGTCGCAACTTGCCAGAGGATGGAGGAATCGCGTGGTATCCGTCGCAGGAAGTGGAGCAGGATCGTGGCCATTATTGCGGTCTGCCAAAGAGTGATGGAGCCACGCGAAATCCATCGCAGGAAGTAGAGCAGAGTCGTGGCCGTTGCTGTGGCCTGCTAGAGGGTCCAGGCATGTCGACCGAAGTCCGGCTGGAGTGTCTGGCAGAGAGGGGTGGCTAGTTGCCCATCTGAGAGGAGCTCGGAGTCCGACTCTCGTGGGAGTTCGGACGAAGTCTTCCAGAAACTCCTCAAATATCCAACTCTTTCTCTCCCCAACCTCCTGAAGGGGCAGTTTCTATTCAACATCGGCTTGAGCCCCTTGGATCCCGCCAGTATTTCATCTCTCCTTTTCTTTTCTTCTTTTTCTTTCCTTTCTTTTCTCTCTCCTACTTCTCTTCTTTTCTTCTTTTCCACGCCCTCTTTCTCTTTTTCTTCTTTTTCTCTCTTCTCTTTTTTTTTTTTTTAGGCATGGACGTCGAAGAAGCACAGATGCTTGCCAGGGGACTGAAGGCTCTCAAAAGAAAGGGCACCGCGGCCTCCGGGCTGGCAAAGAAGATCAGAGTGGAGGGGATGAGTTCGGCCGCGCCCGCCCAAGCGACCTCAGCCGCCGACGTCCTTGCAGACACTGAGCTTCCAACCACCCGGGCTTCCTCGAGGGGTTTGAGTTCTCCTACCGAGGTCCCCACTTCAGAGACCCATCCTGAGGAGGTGCCAGGGGGTGAGAGGAGGAAGAGGAGGAAGATCTTGGCCCGCAGGGTCGGCAGTCATCGAGCTGCCATCGAAGAATCCCGCGGCTCTGAAGAGGAGCAGGGGGATGATCCCTTTAGTGACAGGGACCTAATAAAAAAGCTGGTAGACGGGCGCTCACTGCCCGAAGTCGTCCAGAGGATCGTTCACGTCGATCCTGCACAACGAGTCTGGGACTCGCTGGGGGCCTTCCTCGAGGTAAGCAGATTCATCTTCCTTTCTTCCTTTCGCTTCTTCATTTAATTAACTTCTCAGCTCCCATTCTGACCCTCCGGTCGTCCTTGCAGTTCGGACACCAACTCCTCACCAACATCGAGACGACAAACAAGGCAGTGGAAGGTCAGCAGGCCGAGGCTGTCTGCCTTAAGGAAATGGCCCTCGAGGCGGCCAGTCTCCGAGAAGCGCTTGAGAGAGAGAGACAGACCTCGGCGGAACAGAAGGCCATCTTGGAGGAGATGGTGAGGAGGGCGGAGGCCAAGGTTGCCAACATGGCGGAACAGATCCCGACCCTGGTCTCGGAGGCCAGGGGTCAAGCGATGGAGGAGTTCAAGGCTTCCACCGAAATGAAGAAGTTGAAGGTTGAGTTCGGCCAAGCCGCATTCAATAAAGGGTTCGAGCTCTACCAGGAGAAGATGGTCGTGAAATTCCCCGAGCTCGACCTCAGCTTCTTGGATGAGGCTTCTGAGGATGAAGCCGGACCCTCCACCGCCGTCGCAGCCACCGCAGACCACCCCCAGAGGTGCCGAGTCCCCCCGTTGATCCAGAGGTCCGAGACCTCTAACCTTGTATTCTTCCTTTATTGCAATTTTTCTTCTTTCTTTTGTCTTCAAGAAACGTTCAGTCAATAAAATTGGTCTCCTCCTTGTGGGGGACTTTTCTTCTCTTCTTTTTCTTTCTTTCTTTCTTCTTCTTTGTAATGAGCTGCGTCTTAACGTATTGACCTCCCGATGGCAGCGCCCTGTCGAAGCGCTTCCCTTGCCCCAGGGGATTCCGCTGAAGTCCACGATCCAGCGCCTGAAGAAGGAAGTTCTTCATTTGACGAAAAGATCGAAGAAGATGGAAGGCGAGCTCCGCAGGTTGAGGGAGGGTCACTCCGAAGCGACCGCAGAGGCCACCCGCTTCCGAAACCTCCACATGAAGGGGATCATGGAGTACAGTTGGAGAAAGGCAAACTTCGAGAGGGAGCTCGAGGAACACAGGAAGTGCGCCAGCGATCGAATTTGGGCTCAAGCTGCCAAGATCAGTTCCCTCCGAGTGGAGCTGTCGGCCGCTCAGGAGAGGATTAGCCAGTTGGAAGGAAGCTCATCCTGGCTTTTGACTCGGGCCGACAACGATTGGGAATGGTCGAAGAAGGTCTCCGTCCTCCAGCAACAGCTCTAGGATGCCGAGGTGAGCTATGATGCGTACCGGACCGGCTGGCGCAAGCAGGTGGACGGATACAAAGGGAGGCTCAGGATGGCGACCGACGAAGTTGCCCGCCTTCAAGGGCAGCTAGCTGGAGGGGCTCAACTTGCTTCCGCTCAGGATTCCAGCGAACTCCAATCCTTGAGAAGAACCACAGAAGAGATATCTGTCGCCCTTGGGGAGGGGAAGGCCGAGTTGCAGCAAGTGAAGATCCAGTTGGCATGCGAGCAGCAGGCCGTCAGGGACGCAGAGGCAGAATCTGAGGTCCTGAGAAAAAGGTGTCGAGAGGCGGAGAACGAAAGCCGACGATTTTATCGTAGATACATGGAGATATTAATGAGAGAGAGGGAATTGGAAGCAGAAGTCAAAAGTATAAGGCACTCCCTGACGAGGGTCGAAGCCGAAAGTTCGAGGTCGGAGGAAGCTGGGCCCCCTTAGGGCTCTTTTTGCCTACCGTCTTCCCATGTATATATTTTTTCTTTTATTGTTTTGTCTTGTTCTTGTTGTTTTGCTTTTCTTCCTTTAGCCTGCTGGGCTTTGGAGATTTTGTGTTACCTCGTCCACGCATTGCATTAAATCATCGTCCGTCGAACTTCTTTTGTCTCTTGACTTGTTCGACGTCGGTGTTGTTCGGAGGTGCCCAGTCGTCGCCACGTTGATTTGCTTTTCTTGTTGTCCATGGCCATAGGCTCGAGCTCGTGGTCTGAACTTTGCATTACCTTGAAGGAGTCATTATTTTTCTGACCCGTGTCGAGAGTCTTCTTAGAGACCGGGGATGTTCGGTAGGAGCTCCCGTCTTTGTTGAGACGAAGTTTCCTATGTTTTTGGTGTAGTTTGTTTTCATCTGTTGTCGATGTAGTTCATCGCTTTCCTTTTTAATTTTCTTCTTCTTTTCTGAGTGAGATCCTCCCCTTGCTTTTTGCGGGGTCGCGTAGAGGTGTAGAGGTACCGTTGAGGAGATTTTTTCTTTATCCGATCATATTGGGCGATCAGGTTTTTGTCATCGTCAGGACGAGGTTCTCCTTCTGTTCTTGACGCAGTCGATCTCAGCTCAGGTTAGGACAAGGTTCTCCTTCTGTTCCCAATGGGACTGTGGGGGCACATAAAGGTCGTTGTAAGGGCCTCTCCCCCCATCCAGTCTAAAAGAATCGGGTCTTCGACTTTGCTCATGTCAGGACGAGGTTTTCCTCCTGTTCCTAACATGGCTGTGGGGGCACATTAGGGCGTTGTAGGGCCTCTCCCCCCATCCGGTCTAAAAAAATCGGGCCTTTGACTTTGCTCATGTTAGGGCGAGGTTCTCCGCCTGTCCCTAACATGGCTGTGGGGGCGCATAAAGATGTTGTAGGGCCTCTCTCCCCATCCGGTCTAAAAGAATCGGACCTTTGACTTTGCTCATGTTAGGGCGAGGTTCTCCTCCTGTCCCTAACATGGTTGTGGGGGTGCATAAAGGCGTTGTAGGGCCTCTCCCCCCATCCGGTCTAAAAGAACCGGACCTTTAACTTTGCCTATGTTAGGACGAGGTTCTCCTCCTGTCCCTAACATGGTCATGAGGGTACTTAAGGGCCGTTATATGGGCCTCTCCTCCGATCCGATCTTAAAATAATCAGACTTTCATTTTGCTCATGTTAGGATGAGATTCTCCTCCTGTTCCTAACATGACCATGGGGGCACTTAAGGGCCGTTATATGGGCCTCTCCTCCGATCCGATCTTAAAATAATCGGACTTTCATTTTGCTCATGTTAGGACGAGGTTCTCCTTCTGTTTCTAACATGACCTTATTTTGATTGTTTGAAGGGGTTATCCCCAGTCGTAACAAGTCCATGCCAAAAGGAAAAGACATGCAAAGTCGAAAGAAATTTTGATTCAAAACAAAGTCGTTAGTAGTACATTTACAGGTTTCTCGAGTCTCATGGTCGTGGAAGGTCTGCTCCTCCTTGAGGTCCTCCGGTGATGGAGTTGATGGTCCCGATTGGAGGTCGATCTCCGAGCTGCTCTTCCCTCCTTGGCGGTTCAGGTTGCGGCAGGGCCCTTGGCCGATCATCTCTGCCTTCAGATCGGCGTCGAATGAACCTGTCGAGCCGATCTCGTCTGATGAGCTCCTCGATCTCGTCCCGGAGCTGAATGCACTCTTCTGTATCGTGGCCGTGGTCACGATGGTAGAGGCAGAACTTGTTAGGATTGCACTTTCCAGGGTATGTGCGCATCCTTTCCGGCCTTGGCAGCTGCTCCCTGACCTCCATCAGCACTTAGATTTTCGAGGCATTGAGGGGGGCATAGTTACGAAATCTTTCTGGTGGAGAACCCCATCGAACTCCATGGTTCGAACTTCTCTGTCTACGTACCCGGAGAGGAGTATGGACACGCTTGTGTCCGGGAGGAGTTCGAGAACGTGGCCGAGCTTCTCTCGGCCCTTTTTCGACTGCGGGCTTACTGGAGTCTCCCGCCTGCCGCTCTCTCGCAGTCTCCTCATCCTTCATTTTAAAGGCTTCTTCTGCTCGGGCGTACCCTTCGGCCTGAGCCAACAGATCAGCAAAATTCCTGGGGTACTTTTTCTCCAGGGAGAACAAAAGGTAATTCTACTGAAGGCCGCCCTTCAGAGCGGCCATCGCTACCGACTGGTCCAAGTTCCGGACCTCCAGCGCGGCGACATTGAAACAGTTGATGTAGGTCCGAATGGACTCCCCCTCTCTCTGCTTGATATTGATGAGGGACTCCGAACCCTTCTTGGGGCGCCGGCTGCTGACAAAATGGGCTACAAATTGGTGGCTCATCTGATCGAAGGAAAAGATGGTACTCGGCTTCAGCACCGAGTATCAGTTTCTCGCCGCTCCCTTCAAGGTGGATGGAAAGGCTCGGCATAGAATGGCATCGGGTGCGCCATGAAGCAGCATCATCGTTCGGAAGGCCTCTAGGTGATCAACCGGGTCCGAAGTTCCGTCGTAGCTTTCAAATTAGGGGAGTTTGAAGTTTGGCGGGATCGGTTCCTGCATGATCATTTGAGAAAAGAGAGGGTCAGTACAAATATCGTCACAATAAGCGGAGGGTGCGTGGCGGAGTTCTTCGATCCGCCTGTTCATCTCCTGGAGCCTCTGGTCCAGAAAATCTTCTCAACTACGGATCTCGAGGGTCCTCTGACAGAATGGGGGTAGAGATCTTCCAGGGGTGGAATCGTGATCCGACTGAGGGCTCTCCACCCTCGGATTCATCTTTTCGGGAAAGACAGGGCGGCTGGCCCAAGTGGCTCACCCTACCGTCGGATTCTGGTGTTCCGGTGATGCTCTTTCCAGGCGCACTGATGCCTGCGGCTGCTGCTGCTGCTGTATGGCCTGCACAGCTTCAGTGAGGCCTTTGACCTGCTGCGCCAGTAGGTCAAATTGCTCCGCGCCAACAAACGTTGCCGGAGGAGGAGGAGGAGGCTGAAAAACTGAAGGTGAGGCCGGAGCCTGAGATCTGGCCGCGGAAGTCGTGGATCGTCGCGTGGATGCCTTGCGGGGAGGCATCGGGCAAAGACCTAGTGGAGGAAGAAGGAGAGGATGCCGGAAAAGATGCCCGGGGGTGGTCCCGTTGAGCGCTCCTTTAAGAACAATGGTACTGCGAAGACACAGGCCCCTTCCTCTAGCGTCAATCATGTTGGTGCAAAAATCCGCCTGCGTCGGAGAAGCTGGAGTCGAGGGAGTCGCGGTCGCCATCGGAACCTGCAAAAGAAGTCTAAACCGGAGGTGGGGTTGCTCCGGCAAGACCTTCCGACGTTCAAGTCAGTTCTCTGTCTCAACAAGAATGGAGTGCTCGAACAAAAATTTTAGCAGAGTTTCTAGATAAAAAATGAGAGCTTAGAGAATAACGTATCTGGGGTCCTCCTTTTATAGGCGGAGGGAGCAACAGACTGATAGCGATATTTGTAACCATCCGGCAGTGGGTTGCCCACGGTCAGGAGGAGTTTGTTGCGAAGAGTACTGGAGTGGAATCGTGGCTATCACCGGGACATGCCACGTGGAGTCTGTTGCGGGGGGTGGAGCGACGTTTGTTGTCGCGACTTGCCAGAGGATGGAGGAATCGCATAGTATCCGTCGCAGGAAGTGGAGCAGGATCGTGGTCATTATTGCGGTCTGCCAGGGAGTGATGGAGCCGTGCGAAATCCGTCGCAGGAAGTGGAGCAGAGTCGTGGCCGTTGCTGTGGTCTGCTAGAGGGTCCAGGCCTATCGACCGAAGTCCGACTGGAGTGTCTGGCGGAGAGGGGTGGCTAGTTGCCCATCTGAGAGGAGCTCGGAGTCCGGCTTTCGTGGGAGTTCGGACGAAGTCTTCCTTCAGTTGAAGTCGGGGACGAGGTCCGGCTCCCGCGGAAGTCCGGACGGAGTCTTCCCGCAGCTGGAGTCGGAGACGAGATCTGGCTCCCGTAGGAGCCCGGGCGAAGTCTACCTGCAATCAAAGTCAGGGGTGAAGTTCGGCTCCCTTAGGAGTCCGGACGAAGTTTACCAGCAGTCGGGGTCGAGGATGGAGTCCGGCTCCCATAGGAGTCCGGACGAAGCCTTCCAGCAGTCGAGGTCGGGGACGAAGTCCAGGCGGAGTCTTCCCGCAGCCGGAGTCGGAGATGAGATCTGGCTCCCGTAGGAGCCCGGGCGAAGTCCACCTGCAATCAAAGTCATGGGCGAAGTCCAGCTCCTTTAGGAGTCCGGATGAAGTTTACCAACAGTCAGGGTCGAGGACGGAGCCCGGCTCCCGAAGGAGTCCGGGCGAAGCCTTCCAGCAGTCGAGGTCGGGGATGAGGTCCGGACGGAGTCTTCCTTTGGCCGGAGTCGGAGACGAGATCCGGCTCCCGTAGGAGTCCGGGCTGAGTCTTCCTGCAATTGGAGTTGTGGGTGAAGTTCGGCTCCCGTAGGAGTCCGGATGAAGTTTACCTGTAAGTGAAGTCGTGGGCGGAGCCCATCTTCCGTAGGAGTCTAGGCGAAGTCTGCCTGCAGCCGGAGTCGGGAACGAGGTCCGACTCCCGTAGGAGTCCGGGCGGAGTCTTACCGCAGCTGGAGTTGGAGACGAGATCTGGCTCCCTTAGGAGCCCGGGCGAAGTCCACCTGTAATCAAAGTCAGGGGCGAAGTCCGGCTCCCTTAGGAGTCCGGACGAAGTTTTCCAGCAGTCGGGGTCGAGGACGGAGCCCGGCTCCTGTAGGAGTCCGGGCGAAGCCTTCCAGCAGTCGAGGTCGGGGACGAGGTCCGGACGGAGTCTTCCTTCGGTCGGAGTCGGAGACGAGATCCGGCTCCCGTAGGAGTCCGGGCTGAGTCTTTCTGCAATTGAAGTTGTGGGTGAAGTCCAGCTCCCATAGGAGTCCGGACGAAGTTTACCTGTAAGTGAAGTCGTGGGCAGAGCCCGGCTCACGTAGGAGTCCAAGCGAAGTCCGCCTACAGCCGGAGTCGGGAACGAGGTCCGGCTCCCATAGGAGTCCGGGTGTAGTCTTCCCGCAGCTGGAGTTGGAAACGAGATCTGGCTCCCGTAGGAGCCCGGACGAAGTCCACCTGCAATCAAAGTCAGGGGCGAAGTCCGGCTCCCTTAGGAGTCCGGACGAAGTTTACCAGCAGTCGGGGTCGAGGACGGAGCCCGGCTCCCGGAGGAGTCCGGGCGAAGCCTTCCAGCAGTCGAGGTCGGGGACGAAGTTCGGACGGAGTCTTCCTTCGGTCGGAGCCGGAGACGAGATCCAGCTTCCGTAGGAGTCCGGGCTGAGTCTTCCTGCAATTGGAGTTGTGGGTGAAGTCCGGCTCCCGTAGGAGTCCGAATGAAGTTTACCTGTAAGTGAAGTCGTGGGCGGAGCCAGGCTCCCGTAGGAGTCCAGGCGAAGTCCGCCTGCAGCCGGAGTCGGGAACGAAGTCCGGCTCCCGTAGGAGTCCGAGCGGAGTCTTCCCACAGCTGGAGTTGGAGACGAGATTTGGCTCCCGTAGGAGCCCGGGCGAAGTACACCTGCAATCAAAGTCAGGGGCGAAGTCTGGCTCCCTTAGGAGTCCGGACGAAGTTTACCAGCGTCGGGGTCGAGGACGGAGCCCGGCTCCCATAAGAGTCCGGGCGAAGCCTTCCAGCAGTCGAGGTCGGGGACGAAGTCCGGACGGAGTCTTCCTTCGGCCAGAGTCGGAGATGAGATCCAGCTCCCGTAGGAGTCCGGGCTGAGTCTTCCTGCAATTGGAGTTGTGGGTGAAGTCCGGCTCCCATAGGAGTCCGGATGAAGTTTACCTGTAAGTGAAGTCGTGGGCGGAGTCTGGCTCCCGTAGGAGTCCGGGCGAAGTCTGCCTGCAGCCGGAGTCGGAAACGAGGTCCGGCTCCCGTAGGAGTCCGGGCGGAGTCTTCCCACAGCTGGAGTTGGAGACGAGATCTGGCTCCCGTAGGAGCCCAGGCGAAGTCCACCTGTAATCAAAGTCAGGGGCAAAGTCCGGCTCCCTTAGGAGTTCCGACGAAGTTTACCAGCAGTCGGGGTCGAGGACGGAGCCCGACCCCCATAGGAGTCTGGACGAAGCCCTCCAGCAGTCGAGGTCGAGGTCGGGGACGAAGTCCGGGCGGAGTCTTCCCGCAGCTGGAGTCGGAGACGAGATCTGACTCCCGTAGGAGCCCGGGCGAAGTCCACCTGCAATCAAAGTCAGGGGCGAAGTCCGGCTCCCTTAGGAGTCCGGACGAAGTTTACCAGCAGTCGGGGTCGAGGACGGAGCCCGGCTCCCGTAGGAGTCCGGGCGAAGCCTTCCAGCAGTCGAGGTCGGGGATGAAGTCTGGACGGAGTCTTCCTTCGACCGGAGTCGGAGACGAGATCTGGCTCCCGTAGGAGTCCGGGCTGAGTCTTCCTGCAATTGGAGTTGTGGGTGAAGTCCGGCTCCCGTAGGAGTCCGGACGAAGTTTACCTGTGAGTGAAGTCGTGGGCGGAGCCCGGCTCCCGTAGGAGTCCGGGCGAAGTCCGCCTGCAGCCGGAGTCGGGAACGAGGTCCGGCTCCCGTAGGAGTCCGGATGAAATCTGGTGGTTGTAGGAATCTATCGTTGAAGAAGTTCAGCCGTTGATGAAGTCCGGGGTAGTTCGGATTGGAGTTGAACCTGACTGGAAGAAGTCTGGAAGGGATTCGGAGAACAGCTGATAGTCGTAGAAAGTCGGCTGGCGGCGGAGCTCAGTGAGCACTTGGGGCGGCTTAATAGATGACTGATGGAACTCATGTTGAAGGAGCTCGGGTGGTGCAGTGGGAGTTCGTCCGTCGGGGGAATTCAGTCAGCACTGTGGAAATCCGGCTGTTGGAGAAGTCCGGAGAGATACCATCTGCGGTCGAAAGTCGGAGGAGTTCTGGGAGGGTTAATCCTGTCAAGAACTTCGGCTGAGGGTATTTTATACCCAACACGGTCTATACTCTCTACTGTCGTGTCGTGATTTCTGAATACGGTATGTGCTTAGGAGAGGTAGATTATGATATGTTAGGTTAAACTTTATATCTTATAATTAAATTTAGATAGTTTATATTCTAATAGGATGAGCCATGATCTACTGATACCGTCCGTACTCCTTAGAGATAAGCTATACTAATATCTTAATCACAAGAATTAATATTACAACATAAAAAAAAATAAATTTAATTTTCATGGTAGATTCGAAATTTCTGGATTATCTCTTAGACTTATTTTCTTTCATAAATTAATTTATATTTATAATTAAATTTTTATTATTTTATTCTTTCTTTAATTCTTATACAATCAATATTTTTTATTTATTTTTTTATAAAAAAATAATCACCTTAGATCTCCGTGGAAATGATTCTGACTCATCTTATCTATATAGTTTGAGTTGATTTTTATTCTTAACCGCCTACGACAGCAATCACTTAACACTTTATATGACTTTCTATAAATATATATGACATCCTAAATAATATATATGACTTCCTGTGAATATATATGATATTTTAAATAATATACATGACTTCCTAATAATTTATGTGACTTCTTGTCAATATATATGACATCCTTAATAATATATATGACTTTTTTATATCTTATAATAATCAATAGAAAGTCATATAAAATATTAATAAATTATATATATTGTTCAAAATATCATATATATTGACAGAAAGTCATATATATTATTTAGAATATATATATATTGAAAAAAAATCCTATAAGATATTAAGAAGTTGTATATATTGTTCAGAATGTCATATATTCATAGAAAGTCATATGCATATTTAAAAATATCATATATATTTATAAAAATCATATAATGTATTAGATAGGGTGGCAAAATATAATCCAATTTATTAATCTAACTTGCGTTCGATCCATCTTAAACAAATTTTGGTTAGGCTTAAATGGATTTAGATCGTAAATAGATCGACCTGTTTAACCAATTTATTAAACAGATCAAGTTTGGATTTAAATTTCTCAATATGTCCGATCTATTTAACTCATTTATAATTTTTATTTAAAATATTATGACGGAGATCTATGACAAAATTTGAGCGGTCTATTTGAATTTTTAATTTTTCATCCATTCTGCGATCCATACGTCGATTAAAACTTAAAAGCTCAACACATGACCGAGATCCTTCCACGATCCCTCGACCCGCTTCATCTTTTTCCTCTTCTCCTTTTCCAAAATGTCCTAAAGCCTAAATCTCACGCCACACCCTTTGTCGCCTCATTCTTCCATGCCGATGCGTTGATATTCACGAGCTCCTCCACACCGTCACCCCCACAGCACCATCCCCTCGGCCGCTCGCTTTGATCGGTTGCTCTCATCTAGGAATTCGGAGCCTTCGACGGTGATGATGGCCCTCCTCCGCCTGTTCCTCCTTGCGGTGGTGCTTTGATCTCCTTACGACTGTCGATGGTGGAGATCTAAGCGATGGAGGTCCGATCCGATGGGCGGACCATCATCCCCTTCATGAGTTTTTTCACACCGTCGCACCCACAACGCTGTCCCCTCCCCTGCTCGCTCTGCTGCTTGCTCCGATCGACTGCTCCCATCTGGGAACTCGAAGCTTTCGACAGTGCGATGGCCCTTCTCCGCCTGTTCCTCCTCCTCGCGATGGTGCTTTAAGGCCATGGCCTCCTTCCGACGGTCGACGACGGAGATCTGATCCGACAGATGGACCATCATCCCCTTGGCGAGTTCCTCCACGTCGTTGTCCTCGCAACGCATGGTGAAGGTGAGAGCTGAGAACTCTCTCCGACAGGCCACCATGGCTTTTTTTTTTTTTTTTTAAATGGGGTTACGGCCTGTTTAAGAGGAAGTATTAAAATACAATTCGTTTAATTTTTTTTTTTTTTTTTTTTTTTTTTTTTTTTTTTTTTTAAACATACAGATTTGAATTTTAAAATTTAATTTATTTAATAAATAGATCGGATTCAAACTAAATTTTTTTTGATTCAATCGTATACGACCGATTTATTAATATCCAATATTGTCATCTCTTGCATTAAAAAGTCATATATATTATTCAAATGTCATGTATATTCACAAAAAATATATAAATTGGTCAGAATATCATATATATTCGTAAGAAGTCATGCAAGGCAACAAAAATCATATATATTATCAAGATGTCATAAATATCTAAAAAATTGTATATATAGTTCAAGACATCTATATATTCATGAAAGTCATTCAAAGCATCAAAAGTAATAATATCGTTTCTATGGAGGAACGACATTTTTGTCACTAAAAATTAGAGAAAGAAATAGTTGAGCGGTATTAAATGCATGTCTCATCATTAAGTTGCTATGTGCTCTAATGTAATTGGACAGTGCACTCCATATCAATTTATTGCATTGCATTTTTCATAAATATATTAGATATCTCATATTGTGGCCCATAAGACTTTGAGTAGGCTCCACTATGTGATGCTCTATGGGCCAGAATAGCATCACCCTGCCCAGAGCGACGAAGAATTAATATAGACGAATCTAATGTATAAAAAAATGTCTTCCAGAAATACTGGGAGTGGCTTGTTGTAATGGGGTGAGCGTGCAATGTTTCCGCATCGCAGCAATATATACCTCCGTTGCTTTTGGAGGCGTAGAGTGGCGCTTTATTCTGTGGAGGGCTGCCACCCTACCCAGACTTCGTTCACTTGGCCTAATACGAAGACGTTTTATTCTATTAGGAAAGGTGGATCATGTCCAAGATAGACTGAGGATGAAATGATCCTGGTATGTTATTATACATAAAAAAACAAAAAGGAATAGAGACTCATGCTCACCATTGATGCATTTTTATATGCCATAGCTTTGGCAAATCACTTATCTCTATTTTATTTTTAATGCAAAAGTGCTGGATCAGCGAGTTATTATAAACTTTTTTAAGGATCAATATTTCTAGGCAAATTTTTTATTGTTTCTATATCTCTACCTACAGAGCTGTCGTGTGATCAAGAGTCTTAGCTGGTGACACATGCTATTTTCGACTTGATGATGAAGCTTATCTCTAGGTCTGTTTGTTTGGGATATGTCAAATTATGAGTAATCTGATGATTAATGAGAATTATTTATTTGAAAAAAATAATTAAAAAAAAAAAATTTACTATATTTAGTTGGTACAAAAATTATTCTGAGAAACAATACTGTAAAAGATTACTATATGTGGTTGGAGATAATCTTATATAGGAATATAATAAAATTTACAAATATGCCCCTCAACATATAATAACTTTTTAATACTATTATAGTATTGTTATCTTCTATTAATTTTTATATAATGACTATAACCACATAATCCTTTATATAATACCATCTCTATCTTACATTTTACAAAAAAAATTATTAAATAAATTTAAAAAAATATAGATATATTCAATGATTACATATACAATTTTATTTGGAATATTTTTATGAAGTATGAATTATCACCACTCAAAAATTTATCAAATATCAATCCTCCATAATATTTATTTTACCTTCTCTCTTTTGATAAATAAATATGAGTTCAATCGATTTTTTTATTATTTTTATTTTTATTTTTCGTACCAAATATGATAAATTGATATATTTTTTTTTTTTTTCTGGTACGAGGTTAACCCCCTACCAACCGAATCCTAACGGACATTTTTGTTATTTATCATATCTCGATTTGGTAAGGCTTTTGCAGCCCGCACGGAAACAGTCCGATCCACGCAATAGTTTTTTCAGGTGGACGAAGCATTTCCCTCGCGTACGACAAAACATCTAGAATTTGGAAACTTGCCCGACGGATTTGTACCGAGCGTCACTTCTTGACAACCGATGGCACTCAAGAAAGGTGAAACGTACCCAAACCTCGGCCACACCAAGCGAACGAATTCACCGCCCCGCGTCTCCACCCACGCAAAGCTCCACCAGTTATTCGTTGCCGACGTTGATTTCGGTTGGCAGAAAAATTAATTGATCCAAGGCCACACCGAGTGTTATATAAACAGACTAAGCTCTCAACTATAGCCTTCGGGAAAGAAACACGGGAAAAAGAGAGAAACAAATTAAAGATGGTGAACTGGGTCGAAGCACAGAAGCATCTCTTCCACTTTCTTGCGAAGACGGCCGGCCTGCGACATCAGACCGTCGAGATCGAGCCTGGGACAGTCATGAGCTTCTGGGTACCAAAAGCAAAGCATGAGAAGAAGAAGAAGAATTCTAGTAATAAAGAAGTAGATGACGACACGAAGAAGAAGGGCGAGAAGGAGAAGCCGGCGGTAGTGCTGGTGCACGGCTTCGCGGCAGAGGGGATCGCAACATGGCTGTTGCAGGTGGGATCGCTGACCAGTCGGTATGCAGTCTACGTGCCGGACCTGCTCTTCTTCGGAGGGTCGGTGACAGCGTCGGCCGACCGCTCCCCGGGGTTCCAGGCTCGGTGTATCATCACAGGGCTGGGCCGGCTTGGGGTGGGAAGGTTCACCGCCGTTGGTTTCAGCTATGGAGGAATGGTGGCGTTCAAGATGGCCGAGGCGCGGCCCGAGCTACTGGATGCGCTCGTCGTGTCGGGCTCGGTCGTCGCCTTGACCGACGCGATCAGCAGGGAGGCACTCGACCGGCTCGGCTTCTCATCCTGGGCGGAGTTGCTCCTCCCGGAGACTCTGGAGGGCCTCAAGGCCCTCTTCTCGGTGGGCACCTACAAGAAGCTGTGGTTCCCGGACAGACTCTACAAGGACTGCCTTAAGGTATGTCTCGGTTGTCACGTTAATTGGTTCAATTTGGTTGTTGTCATGACTTGCGATGATGGTAACTACATGGAGAAGGGGAGGGGGCTTGGAGTCGTGGTTGAGTTAAAGGAGTGGTTTTGGTGGTGGGCAGGTGATGTTCGACAATAGGAAGGAGAAGAAAGAATTGCTGGAGGGGTTGGTGATCAGCAAGGAAGGTGCCAAGGTCCCAATCTTACCTCAGGTATGGGCAATTATGGGCGTATCTAATTTTTTAGATTAGACGTCTTGGTCCTGGTTTATTATATTCAGTGGCATGAGTCTTTTCGGTTACATGAATGCCACTTCTCTAGCATGCAAGCCTAGGTACGTCTATCTTTAATCTTTATACTGCGAGAGACTCAGCTTTGGACTATTCTTTGCTCCGGCTTAAAAGTAGGTTAGAAACAAGTTACAGCTAAATAATTAACTCATCCTTTAGACCTTCATGAAATGGTACATTGAGGTTACCGAGTAGATCAACCAATTAATGGAAATATGTCACACTAGCCATCTTGGCCACATGAAGATTGAGGTGGCCATAGTGACCCTGCCATGTTTTCTCAGGATGCTATAGTTACAAGAATAATACTTTTCTTTTCTCAAAAAAAGAGGAAAAAAAAAAAAAAAAAAGCTCATTCCAAAAGAAATTTGTAAGGCTATGTCCGTTGTTATATTTTAAGTGACTCGAGCTATTGATATACGCTGAACATATGATGCCTATCATTTTTCAGGTCTCAAGAAATTGAGATCTCTGGAATTTTATATGATCATTTTATTATTAATACCTCATCTGTGTAAATAACAAGTCTGGGAACAAGACTGGTTATGTATAAGAAGTAAAGTAATAACTGCTCGACACCAAATCATAAAATGCAAATCAAATAAAGAAACCAAATGTCAGTTATATATGCAAGTTGTTGCAAATAAAATAAGAACCTGTAGACTGTCCATTTGATTTTTTGAGGGAAAAAACGGGGCCAAAATTCCATTAAATTTTAGCACCATTAAAATCCGATTTAAATTGGCTTGACATGGAGGACAAAAATGCCAAAGCAGAGACATTGCCGACTAGTTTCATGTTGGATAAGATGCCTAGTTGTCCAGAGTAAACATATCGGCCCGGCTCCAAATTGCTATTTTTACAAAAATTAGATGTGATTAAAAGATTGTCCAAACTACAAGTACTTGATAGCCATTACCACTGAATGCTTTGGAACACCGTAGAAATAATAATGCCGCCCACGTTATTCATTCATATATTATGTGGACTGTATGATGCTGAAAGGCATATACGAAAACGAGGCAACAAAACTTCTACGATTCAAGTTATAAAAAATTTCTATAATTTGGACACATAGCAGCTTTTGATAGATTTTAAAAAAAATTTAAAAAAATAAAATCGATCACCATAAATATTAGATGTAGGCAACAAATCCTCTACGACTCACAACCTATTTTGGACTGCAGATGGTGCTTTTACTGTGGGGAGAGAACGACCGGATACTAAATATGAAGCTTGCAGAGGATATGAAGAAGTAAGTGCTATCCATCACCGTCCCGGCAACCATTATCTTTCCATTTCTATTCTTTCTCGCGTCCGTATTTCTTCTGTCCACCGTGTCAGACTTAAGGCTTAGTTTGCAAAGGAAATGGGAATTTTTGGGTTAGCATGCATTAGATACTGACACAATACTCTCTCAATTAAAAAAAAAATGATACAGCGAGATCATAGTAAAGCAGGATAAGTAGAAATTTTATTTGGCTAAAAGGTGTTATATCCTATAATAATTAGTTGAGCTGACATTGTTCTGTTTGGGTGTTACCAAAACTAAGAAAAGAAAATGATATTTTAGTGAAATAAAAAAATTATTCTTATAATTTTCTTTGCACGTGAACCATTTGACAATAAATAATGATATTAGATATATTAGATTAATGCATTGATGATATATAAAATATAACAAGATAGAATTTTATAATATATATAGTATAAATACAATTATAATAATAAATTAATATATTATTAACTAAAATTGTTATATTATTGTAATATATTAAGATAATGTATGATATTCTTATAATATAATAATATTCTTACTGTTGGGAATCAGTCCGGTCAAGATGCCGAGCAGGCTTATCTACTAGAAGGCTTGGACTGACAATTGCATAGATCGAAGGGGTCACCCGAAGATCGAAATGTGCCTCCAAAGATGAGGTGTGGTAGTTGTGGTGCTCGGCTTCATAGCTCATCTCGGTTGGTCATTTTTACCAACGAGTCTAATTCCTTTGCCAAGCTAACAAATTATCTCAGCCTCAAAACGTAGGGAGGCAAGTGATTTCGCTCAGAATAACTACAGCCGAGATAGCATATCGACCAATCAAAGTTCGCTATGAAGCCTACGACTAACCAATAAAATTCCACCACATGGTTGACCCGAAAGCACATTGGGAATTCAAATTCCCTCCCGCCCAGTTGGCACGTCAACCACGATCGTGAGTTATTTTTATAATCGCAAAGACAAGATGCGTAGAATACTAGAATGTGATGCATGGACGCAATGCCCATGCGAGACCTCCGGATGTGCGATTGGCTACCATGCATAAATTGCCGGCCCACACGTTCGAATTTCTCGGTGATGGATGTTGACCGTCGCAAAAATGAACCACTTTGGAAGGACCTTGTAGATACATGCTCTCAAGTACGAGCATCACTCTGTCACTCTCATAATATCTCTTTTTTTATTAAAAATTTGATTGACTTAACATTAGAGAATTTTTCATTGGACACTCTTTGTAAGAAGACATCTACGTTTTTGTTTTAGATAAAATCTGACCTTAGCATAAAGATCCGAGCATAGTCTCCTTTTTCCAGAATCGTCTTAGGAGAAGTCAATATTGGAGCCATCGCTACCCAAGCATAACACCAACGCACCTCATTCGTAGAAGTACATTGTGATCTCTAGTCGCCCTCTTCGATCTACTTAGCCATCAATTGAAACCCTGATCAATCTGTTCGACATTCTGATTGGATCAATTTTCAATGGCAACAAATATGATATAATAATATATAGTTCGGCTATTATTAAATATGTTATCTTACTCAAATGACAAGAGTTTAGGGGTATTTTTGAGTTCAAACAAAATTAGTTATTTGGGAATAGAAATCCCGTACCCAGGCACCAACGGAAGGATATACCATAGTTGAGATGACACACCCCATTTTTAACCCGTTTGGAAGATATCATGGAGGGAGCGCAACCCCCGTCCCGGTTTCACCCCGCTCCACTGTGATGTAAAACGATCAGGGCTAGCGGCACGAGGGAACGACTGCTTCTGTGGTGTCCCCCTCGTTCTGGATGAAAAGTGCTCTCCCTGGGAGGGGGTAAGGGCGCAAATGTGCCGAGCAGCTTGCGTGTTGCTCGGGCCCCTTTTGAATCTAGATTCGGTTTGATTTAATTTGATTATACCGGATTTGTATTGAGCTTGTGTAGCTCAAATATATTTTCGAGTCGAATTCTAACAGTAAAATACTGGACTTGAAGACTAATGAATATAATCAAGTGTACATGTTCTTAATCATATTATATCCTATCTATAATATATATTATTAATTTGATATTTAAATATAATAATTTTATATATTTTTAATTTAATATTTAAATTATAATATTTATTATTTTTTTAGTATGATCTATTTTAATTTTTATTATATTTTTTAATTATGACTAAGATCCAAATTTGAGCTCAATTATGATTCGATTAATATTCGAGTCGAGTTGACAGATATTGCTTTTTATTGATCGTCAAATTCAAGCTTGAATATTAAAGTTTAATTGATCTCGAATGAAGTTTCAAGTTCAAATATCTTAAATCAAAATGAGCTTGATACTCTAGCTATTCAACTCGACATAATCCAATTGCACCCCTATTTCAAGAGGAGAATCGGAGAATTCTGCTGGTTACTAGTTACCCTCTGTTTGCTCCGAATTGAAAATTTTTGATCTTGATGTTGGAATTTTATGTCCATTGTGATGCATTTGGTAGTGGTTTTGGGAGGATCTCTTGCTCTGCTTCCATATGCTATAGTTATTTGTATACTTTGGAGATTTTTTTTAGTTAATATATCAATCAGTTTTATATTGCTTTTGGAGTGGTCTCATAATCTGTTTATTCTTTTTTATTAAAACGCTTTCCTACTGCCATTTTTTTTCTCTTGTCTCTCTCTTTTCTCTTGTTCCTCTTCTTTTTTCTCCTCTCTCTCTCTCTCTAATTCTTTCTCTTCAAGTGAGGAGGTCAGTCACCTTAGAATCAAAAATAATTGATGAAGAATCTCCAGAAAAAGGAGGATTGAGGAGATCGAAATTGGCAAAAATACAAAAGATATTCAAAAATATCTAGTGAGGACAATGGTGTTTTAGTCATTTGAAACGATAAATTAATGGCATTGGTTGATAAGTCGAAGATGATTTTAGAATGATTTCAAAACTAGAAGGATCATTTTGAAAATTTTTAAAAATAAGAGGGTGAATGCCAGAATCACTCAAACTTAAAAGGATGAAAAGTAATTTTCTCTTTCCTTTTATATTAGGAAGGTGCACGAACTATTTTTCTAATTTAAATCTGAATTTTAGATATAATTCCAATGAATATACAATGATGTCGATGTTTTTGCTATGATGAATAAACACTAGTCAGCTTTTACTTTTTAAATGCCTTTCAACTTTATTTACCAAAAAAAGTGCCTTTCAACTTATTCACTTCATTCTTATACTTTCATGCTTCTAATTTTTCAAGCAGATATCCAAAATCTTCCAAATAGCAACCATGAGTAAATGCATATACATAACATTTTGCTATAGAATTAATATTCCTCCTTATAGATGTATTAACAAAAAGATTACCCATTAATGAGGTAATAGATAATACTTTAAATATTCTTAGATGTATATGTCAAAAATAATAACATAATAACAATTTCTAAGCCACTATATTAAGTTGCATGAAAAGTAACCCCTTAATTGAGACCAGTCTAACATCCTTGTTATATTTGTTTTTGTCTCTGTGTACTAGTAAAATACCATATGGATGTTATTGTCAAAAATAGCATTTTGCATACAACTACTACTCCTTGCTTTTATTTTCACCCTTGTTTTTTGAAGAAATAAATCTCTATTATAAAATACTTTAGAACTTGTTTGGTTTGTGGGAAATGGAGGGAGGAAGTGATAATTCTTAAAAAGTAAAAGAGAATCCTTTATTTGGTTGGAGTTTTAAAAAGAGAAAAAAAATAAAAAAAAAATTATAGAAAGTCACTTTCCACGTTCCATGGAAAGGCACTTCTCATATTTAGGACTCGTTTGATTTATGGGAAGAACTTTTCTTCCTAGAAAAATTACTGATATATTTGATTGGCATAAAAAATGATTATTGAAGAGTACTTGTGTTTGGTTAAGCATCTTTTTCTGAAAATACTATGTAGAATACTCATTATTTGCTTAATAAATATAAGATTATACATTTTGCTCCTAAACTTTATATAAAATATTAGTATATTTATATTAATATAAAAATAATATTAACATATTATAATATAACATTAGATCATAATAATTTATTATATTAATATAATATTAATATATATTATATTATGTTAATACAATATTAATATTTTAATATAATAAATTTATTAATATTTTAATAAATATAATATATATATAATATTATATTAACATAAATTTAATATTAATATATTAATATAAATATCATATTAATATTAATAAAAATATTATATTGATATAAATATTAAAATATAATAAATATCATAATATTAATATAATATTATATTTTATTATTCAGTATTTTATCCTAACCATCCATGATTTTTTATAAAATCTTAGTCATGGATTTTAAAAGATATTTTGGACAAAAAAAGGCACTACCACTTTCCATCCCATGGGAAGTGTCAAAAAATCTACCTCCTCTATAGATTTCCACTTCTTATGAAATAATTTTTTTTTTCATTCTCTCTTCTCTTAAAACTCAACAAATAAGAAGCTCTCTTCCATTTTCAAAAATTACCTCTTCCCCCCTTCACTTCTCGTGAACAAACGATCCTCAATAGAAAGTATAAACCCATGGAAAAGATGAATTTTAAAACTTTCATGAGATAGAAATTGGTTGTCCTTTTTTCTTTTTGAAAATACCCTTCTAATGTTGTCCTTATAAATACTAATAATATTTATTAGTACTAAACTAATATTTATATTAATATAATATAATATTCATATAAATATTATAATATTATAATATATTAATATTATTTTAATACTTATACTAATGTAATATTTTTATTAATATTAATATAATTTTTATATTGATATTATATTTATATTAATATAAAGATTATATTAGTTTTTATATAGAGATGGAAGTAATAAGATAGTCTTATATGTATTAAAGTATGATAGTATTTTATATATTTTTTCAAAAAATAGATGCTCAACAAATATAAATCATTCGATAATAATATTTTTTATGATCAAAAAAATATATTAAAACTATATTCCTGACATCATATTCCAGAAGTAACTTCTTTCAAAATAACTTTCTAAAAATATTCTTCATGCGAACCAAATTAGTCCTCAAAGATTTTACTGTTTCACCGTAGATATTGTACATTTCAGCCAAAAATATACCCCAACCCCAAATATTTTTTTTTTAAAAAAATTTCATAATTTATTGATCATTTTTTTTTTTAATACTTATACTAATGTAATATTTTATTAATATTAATATAATTTTTATATTGATATTATATTTATATTAATATAAAGATTATATTAGTTTTTATATAGAGATGGAAGTAATAAGATAGTCTTATATGTATTTAAAGTATGATAGTATTTTATATATTTTTTCAAAAAATAGATGCTCAACAAATATAAATCATTCGATAATAATATTTTTTATGATCAAAAAAATATATTAAAACTATATTCCGACATCATATTCCAAGAAGTAACTTCTTTCAAAATAACTTTCTAAAAAATATTCTTCATGCGAACCAAATTAGCCTCAAAGATTTTGCTGTTTCACCGTAGATATTGTACATTCAGCCAAAAAATCATACCCCAACCCCACCCCAAATATTTTTTTTTAAAAAAAATTCATACATCTTATCCTGCATCATCTTTTTTTCAGATTTTTTTTGAAAATAAAAATAAAAAATAAAAGCAATCCAACCAACCCGACAAGTGATAAAAGTTTACCAAAAGCTTTCTTTTATGTTCCCTCTTTGAATTATTTAACCGTTCATTCCTTTCAAACAAATTTGCAGCCACAATTTGGATGGCCTTCATTCTCAAGTTGCATCCTCTTTACCGCACTTCATATAGACAAAACTCTTTTCTTTTGATGCAGGCAACTGGGGGAGAAGGCCACGCTGCAAGGCATAAAGAAGGCTGGCCACCTTGTTCACCTGGAAAGGCCTCGTGTTTATAACCGCTGCCTCAAGCAATTCCTTGCCCAAGTCCATGACAAAGGCAACCAAGAGTGACCAAATTCATATATTTCATATTCCATTTCAAGATTGTGACCTCGCATTACATTTTATGTCTCATCATATGGAAATTGAATAAAATATGAAGAAATTTTAATGTCAATGTTTTCGGAAATTCCACTGCAAGCAAAGTTCACTCTAAAACCAATTCCGGAAGCTTTTTACATAAAATGACAAGGTCTATGACATGTGAATTGGAAAGCAAACTTGGCCCTGCCATCGGGCTCAACAGTCATGATGGAGCTTGAAAATGATACCTGTGCATACCGATCTCTGCCCCCAGAGATGAGCATGACCTGGATTCATCTCAAGATATCACGCAATCGAATGGTGGTATGTTGGCATCCACAGAATTCATCTGAAAGACCATTGAATTTCCTCAAGGCTTCTTCCCTTGGTCTCAGGTACCCATAGGATCACAAAAAGTACAGTGAAGGCACAAACGACCGCATAGATGGTAAAGGTCCCTGGTGAAGATGAATTAGAACTTATTAGATTGCTATGAACACAGCGGATACATGCTCAAACACACACATTCACACACACACACACACACAGAGACCAACCTCCACTGCTCCAACTTAAAAGCAAATTAGCAGTCATTGTAATTGCCCATGATGTCAACCAGTTGGCAAGTGTCGCAACACTACCAGCAAGGCCCTTGATGTTAACGGGAAGTATCTGCAATGACAAAATAGTAAGCGACGAGCATCTAAAATAAAATTTGCAGTTTCAATAAAATTTACAATGGCAAGCCAATTTACAACATATAACTTTGTCATTTGACAATTTTTTCGGCAACATTCTAAGACTAGGGTATGCTGGTCTGTCACTTGGGACCCAGATAGTTCTGGAAAAAGATTTTTATGGTTTTTTCATGAGTAGCTAGCAAAAGTAGTCCAAATAGTATAAAACAAGTTCAAATATAAGATCGTCTGCTTATACAACATTCACTTTCATTTTTTTACTGAAAACTTTATAGAACTTTTACTTTACACTTCTCCCTTTCTATTTTTCTAAATAGTTTAATTTTTAAGTTTTACGGTGTCATATGTCAGATAGTCCAGCTAACAAAATTGTCAGACTAAGCAGTAGCCAGTTTATTGCTTCATAACTAGGCCACACTAGAAAATTTTTTCTTTGCAATTATATAGCATTACATTTGTTTAAGTTATGAATGAGTAATAGAAACAGGTAACCGAACACTTCTTGGCTTCATAACATATAGTTAGCCTCTTCTGTTTTCTGCCTTACAAGGTCATCTTCGGACATAAAAGAGGCATCAAAACCCTAGCTGCAAAAGTTATTGTGCTAGCTTCAAGGACAGTACTAACAGGAGAAGGTAAGACCATGCACTTTGCCTGATGACAGAAAATTGAGCAATCTTGATAACAAATTGGCACTATATTTGAGTAGGAATGAAAGTCCGAGAGTTTCATAGAGTGGTAGGGCAAGTAAAGGTGAACCACTTGACTATAGAAATTTAAACCACACTAAGATTAAATCTAGATCGAACTACGACACTCGAAGTAACAATTCTATATCAAAACCTAGTTTGTGGTCAAAGAGTATGGAAGCATGGTGGATTAGGTTTCAATGAGGTTTATACAGGAAGAAATAAAATTGAAGTTAGCTTAAATTCCAGCACAGGTCTGAGCTTTGGTACAGAATGAACCAAAAAGTGGATAAGCAGGTTCTCTTTTTTCATAGATAGGTGTAGCCATGTAGGTATTACACAGGTTCTCTTTTAAATACAGGCCGTCCCATTGTTTCTATGAAATGGGACATCCTGTGTACAGACAGTTGGGCAGTGGATGTCCTGTCCCATCCTGGTCCATTTCCTGACTCGTCCAGTCCCAACATTTGGAGATATGGGATGCCCTAGGATCCTATCAGTATGTAATACCTTAGCTACAATTAAAACAGGAGAAAAAGATCAGAAATCAAAAATATAAATAAAAGTGTAATTAGACGAAATTTATCACCATTTACAAAAAGATTATGCATTTTATATTAAATAAGTTAATCGCCATGGAAGATGGTGACAGAAGCACTCAAAACAAATATTGAATTCAAGTGCAAATTACAAGAGACCTGATGGCCTAAGCACATGATTGATTTCTTGCAGCTTCATAATACAAAATACTAATTAAAGAACACCATTCTCCTAGGGAAGCAAGACTTTACACAACGAAGAAAGAAAAACCTTCTAAGGAGACAAGTGGCAACTCATGATGATTCAGATAAGAATCGAAAGAAAAAGAAATAACAAAAATCAAAGCTCCCTAAAGTCTTGCATGAAAAGACACTAATCACTGTATAACTCAATCATAGCGATCTTAAGACTCCTGAATCCAGCCAATTGCTATATAGAATCTCTAAACAATAATCCTAACAAACAAAGGAACAATCATGAAAGTGACCCACAGTCATTCTGACAAATAACAGAAATTAAACAACATATAACCGACTATTAACTTTAAAAAAACCATGCTATAATCAGTATACAGAAGCACAATATCATTAACCCACTCATCAACCTGTCACTTTAAAAAAGAAAGAAGAAAACTTTTCTAAATGATTCAATAATTGGTGTAACAAGTTGACACTCCCACAGATAAAAAAGAATTGATTTCTCATATTCGTTATCGTCAACCAGTTACCCGATACTCATTCTATGTAATATGTTCCATCTTGAGCACAATATTGTTTGCATTTGCTCCAAATCAGCCGGTCATTGCATCAATGCATTTTCCATCTTCAAACTTTGCAACAAAATATTATTCAGGACTGTGCTAGAGGATTTTTACATAAGCGAAGTGGTGAAGCTCATTAGCAATGGCATCATTTTTATCATACCTTGATAATAGGTTATTAACAATATCTTCCTCATCTCATTATTTACAAGATATCATAGTTTCCTAGCTTGGAAATTATATTCAATTTTCAAGATGAACAAGGGGGTGCAAAGTTCGTTGGGACTTTAGCTGCATAGGCAGTTCAAGCAATTGCTTGGTGTCAAACTGGAAGGAAAGTTCATGACGGTGCATGAAAAATAAGGAATTATATGAACCGAAGTTTTAAATCTCATGGAACGACGGTCCTGTCCCAACCATGAGATGGTACCCCATCCCGATGTCCTACGGGATGTCTCGTTGGGACCTGAATCCTTGATATGAACAGGTTTGACCAGAGTTTCAAAAGAAAATGAAGAAAACCGAAAGGGAAGAGAACTATAAAGTAAAGAAATAGAAAACAAATGAAAAACAAGAAAACATTAAACCAAGGGGGAGATGCGCGAAAAGTTAAACCAAGGGGGAAAAGAGCAACGAAAGAAGAAACTCAAAAAGAATAGAAACAAAAGTAATAAATAAGAGATGTACATGAGACATAAGAGGAATGAATCATACCAAGGTGAGTAGAAAGAGGGCAAAAAGAAGAGGGTATAGAAAACACATTAGAAAATCACAGGACAAATAGTTTCTTTTTTCACTCATATACAGGACAATAAGCATCCTTGCTAGGGTCCTGACAATTCAACAAATGATAGTTTAAACTTAAAATTTAATTAAACATAGGTGAGCATAAAATAAGCATATATGAGTTAATTCCGATCTAATTGATTTGGTGATATGTTCATAGTTTTTAATCCCAATGGGAGGGGCCATCATGTTCTTGTAAGAAAACAAGAAAACTAGAACTGGGGTGGGACTCTGAAACCATCCATATAGGGAAGAAGAAGAAAGAAGAAAGAAGAAAGAAAAGGGGGAAGAAAAGAAAGGAAGGAAGGAAAGAAGAAGAAAAAGAAAAGAAAAAAAGGAAGGACTAAGAAGAAAAGGAAAGAAAAGAAGGAAGAAAGTAGTAGGCGGGAAAGAAGACAAAAGGAAGAAAAGGTACGAAGGAAGAAGAAAAAGAAAGGAAGAAAAGAAGGAAGAAAGGAAAGAAAGAAGAAAAAGTAACAAATAAAGATAGATAGAAATAAAGGAAAGAAGTGGAGAGTGATGGAAGGTATCTCTACAATGCTCAACTGGACGGTCAAAGGAATGGGGTGGGACAATGGGTGCTCAATTTCATGGAGAAATCGAGACGCCCCCATCCTATGAGATTTAAACCATTGAATAATTAAGTTATATATCTTATAATATGAGAAATTGTTTAATACTGTATAACAACTAATGAATTTAAGAAAATCACACAGCTTTTGGTGGGCGCTTAACTGACCAGACACCTAAATATTTGACAAGTTGCATAGCCTAGCAAAGCCCTAGGTAGGCCTTGCCTATGCAACTCTGACGACGGTTAAGTGTTCACTACTCGAGTTCCAAAATGCTGACACGTGCTCATCCCCTATTGGTACAAAAGCAATAAGCCGTAAAATGATCAAATTGCGAGGGTAAATTATCACACTTGGACTTTGTGCAGGTGAATTATGTTCTTAACAATTAAATGGCATCACGTTTGGAGGACAAATGGATGGAAAGCTACAATGCATTCCTTGTTTCTAGAAGTTAAAAACAAAAATAGGAAAGGGTATCATTATCATGATTCTGTTTGGGTTATTATTTTATAAATAGATGATAATTTATGAGATAGATCAAATGATTCATAGTTAACTTTAATTTCGCATGATAGACTACCAAGAAGGATGAGTTTACATACCTCAGACATTATGATCCATGGAATGGCTCCCAATCCAAGAGAGAAAGAAATGACATAAGCCTGAAGGAACATAAATGGCTTAAATGACCAAAGAGAACATTACTTGTAGAGATTATGGAAGCAGATTGATATATAAAAGCATACCACAAGTCCAACCAATGAAAGCACACTCAACGTAAAATAAAAATCAGAATCTTCAGAAATAGCACCCTGCTTTAAATAGAACATAGAAAACATGAGAACAGAATTCCATATTTGTTTTTAAAAAAGGACCTAATATGTGGTTATAAAGTATATTTATGACCTAAAAAATAGATGATGACCAGTATTAGCCAATAAATTTACACAACATATATACAGCAGAAATGAATGCGCATATAATCTGCAAAACAGCACACTACCCTGCTTACCTTCAGATAAAATGCGACAGAAACAATGATAAGACTGATTGTCATTCCGGCTGTGGAAATCTGCACCCAGGAAAACAATTTTTCATAAATTGTTAGAGTAATCAACCTGCATGAAGAAGAAAAGGATTGTTGCATAAACTCACTATAAGTAAAAGACGTCGCCCAGCTTTATCAAGCAACCAAGTGGTAACTCCAGTGGCGACAACCTGAACATCATTCAGCACTAGTAAGTGCTAAATAATAAATCAAATATACATGCACTAAACAAAATCATAAATTATATTTTTTTGACAACATCATGAACTATATGTTATGTTTCTGAACCAAGAAAACATGATTGTTACCTGAATAGCCCCAAGACCACATGTTGCTAAGTTACTATCTGTGAGCCCTGTTCAAGACAGAATGAAAGATTGGAAACTTGAGAACTTATTATATCTTTCAATAACGGATAAGGCACAATATTTTTTTCCTATTTGTGCTGAAGGGACAAAAAATTCCATATATGCAGGAGCATAATAAACTCATGCAAGGTGAGTAACAAAAAGCCCACATCTCCACATAATAAAAAGTATAAGTACAAACCATCAAAATACGTATGTCAAGATTCAAGTTAGGAAATGTCGTCAGGGCTGATTCAAAATTCAAGCTTTGGCTTTACAGTTCTATTATAACACGACCAAATATGAAGGAATAGAAGCATATTATCTACAAAGGCAAATTTATAGCAAACAAATTAATGTTTTGAACAATGAATAGTTATAACTGATGCCCATGCCCTACTGCAGCTCTAGTCATCTAGCTTACAGAACATTCTGCATTCTTGTTTAGTGCACTTGTTCCATTGAGTAGCAGCTGTGAATAAGTACCCAGTGATGACACAAGGCCAGTTATCAGACTTGCGGGTTAAGTAATCTGCTACAGAATAGAACATAACAACCAATGGCCTTTTTTTTGTTATTGCATGAGACAGAAATGGAACACATGTCATCTGAGTTGCATATGAGAGTCAAAATGGAGCTCAGAGGTGGACCACAAGAAAAGGGAGCTCAGGACAGTTGTCAGGCGCATCCATACAAGTTTGCATTACATTGACCAAGCAAACCCAAATTGCACACTTCAGCAGTTACTTGTCTTGAGTCCATAATGGCTTGCTTTGGCAAAATTTATTTTGGTTTGTCTGGGATTTAGATAAAAATTGAGTGGCTCATTTATATATGTGTTTGTCTATACAAGTGTCTAATAATTATGAAAAATATTTGCAAATTTGATCTTAGAAGCAATTTGACCATACGAAAGAGTTGCTTTTACACAAATTACGATTATCAGGAAATAGTCTCAGGACCACAGAGAAAATATAGCAAGTAGCACTATATAAGAAAGATGAGCTTCAAAGACATGCTAGCACTAATCAAATGACATTACAAGCCTATACTCAGCCAAACATCACGAATGGCTAATGACATGTACTGTACAGCAGAGAGTTGAAAGGAGGTTTAAAGTTGCAACTGAAAAAGGAAGTGAGGCAGGGACAGCCCAGATCCACCTGCTGCTGCACAATGCTTGGAAGCGTTGAGAGGATGTTCTTTCCTGGACATCTGGCATGTTTTTAAGGAGGCGAACAGTGCAGTGGATCAAAGTTGCTTCTTTTATTGCTGAGCACTCTGGTGAGGTTTTGTGGACTAACACCCACAGTGCCCTGTATCTTTTCGTGATATGTTGTTTCCTGATTTTTGTGGCTATATCCTTACTAGACTTGTATGATTAACCCGCCTTATCAAAGAAAAAAGAGGAAGTGAGAAGTAGAGGGTGCCAACTGGCTGGGTTGGTGAAAGCTCTTGGTGTCGATACAAGAGACCTAGGTTCAATTTCTGCCTGTCAGCATTATTTGATGGGGTTGTCACCCCGGGGGTTGTCACCCCTCCTTTCTTGAAAAAAGAAAATTCAAATGGAAGGATGACCCATCAAATAGTTGTCCTACAAATCAAATATTTAGAATTACTAGCAATTGGTTGGGATCTGGGCAAAACTTAAGCTATTTGGCAGGCTATCGGGTTTGCACTAGTCATATTTTCAAATTGCAAGGTCAAAAGTTAGTTGCCCAGCACTTGATGAAATAGAGCAAGGCCTAAAACATATCAATTTGAGTGATACAACTGTTCAAGCATTCTTTTCAGCATTTTAAATACCAATATCAAATCCTGTACCCTTTTTCATTAGAACAGTACAGTACCAGTACCAATGGTATAAACCAAAACTAACATATTTCAAAAAATTGAAAAAGCATTGGTGTTAAACAGTACAGCCTATATAATATTGCTGGTAAGCAGGGTAGGGACTGGTACAACCGGTGCACACCAGTACAGCTATTTCAGTGTCTTGGCACTCATACCGGTGCCGATTTTGCACTGGAACAATACAATACCGGTCACACCATCCTGTTTCAAGAGCTCTTGAGACCACGATTTTATTCATCGGATCAAAACATGGCAGCATGCACAGAAAGAAGTTTAGAAGAAAGCAAACTTTTGCAAAAGCAATAAGTCACAGGAAACATACTGATTCAGTCATCGATAGTGGAAATATGATAGTTTTTTGTATCAACTATTGGAAACCATGATTTTATTCATCAGAACAAAACATGGCAGTGTGCACCAAATATGATAGACCAAGACAATCAAACCCAACTAATCAACTTGTTTAGGGCACAATGACGAAAACATGGTTTGAAGTTGGAACAAGATGTCTACTAAGTCATGTTATGGAAATATCAAGTGGACAAGTTTGGTCACTCTTTCCAGCTACTGCAACTCATATCCTCTTAGACAAACCTTGGCTCTAAGAGATGTTTCCATAAGAGCATAGTTATAAGATTTCAAATAGGCAAATTCAAGAAATAGTTACGTGTTAATAATGATATGCTGCTTATTCTCCATATGGTGTTTATTGGATACATGGGAAAACTAGGTTGCAATGAGATGATGGACACAATGCAAGATTTTTTTTCCCCCAAAGAGAAGGTAAGAGGACTGATCAATAATTTTTTGGAGTGTGAGAAGTTGGAAAGGGCACTTGATAATTGAAAAGCGAACTTGAAGAGTTTAAGGAAATAGTTTTTCAGGTAAAAAGGACCTGAGTACTGAATCCATCTACGTTTCTTTGTCCTTTTCTAAGGAAACCTACATGGCAGTTAAGTACCACCAAAAGTGCTGTAACAATTCCTTGGAGGTGACTCTCCTGTTTGTTTTCTAGGAGAGGGCTAAGGGGATAGGAACTTCGACATCAACCAGCTTGCTTAGAAGAAATTTATGGTCACAAGAAGAGACCAAATGGATAAAATAGTTATCAAAGCAAGTTGATTTTCCCTTGGTCACAAGAAGGCAATTCTCTTCACACAATCAAGCCCCTCCATCAGAATTAAATCCCCTTGAAGATCTAAGGATAAATGCAAGAATTTCAAGTTGACAGGATAGAATGAAGAAATTGAAAGGTATGCTTTAACTTTTGGTGTAAAGGGCCTCGGAGATTTTTGTTCAGCACAGTACTTGTGATCATTTTGATGCAAGGATGAAATCAGAAAACTAGTTATCAGACTGTAGAATGTCATGTTGGTACCAAATTTAAGTGGTGTGGACCAAGGTTTGCTGTCTCAATATTGGGCCCTATGCTGGTGCCAACCTGTTAAAATGTTGGCATAAGATAGGTTCAATGTACTGAATATCAGTACACCCTCATACTGCATACCTATACCAAATCAGTAAGGTACGGTATGTCCTATACCATCTGGCTCGGTATGGTACGACAAACCTTGGTGTAGACCTTTGATTCAAATAATCTAGAGATTAAGTAATACAACCAATTCATTGGGGAAAATATCCTACGAGAGCCTTCTCTTAATAGAAAAGAAAGGTAAATAGGAGTGCAGGTCTAGAAAAGACATGCTTTTTAGCATTTTCCTACAACAAAAGTAGCCCATGAGAGCACCACATAGGATGGTTGATCACCAAACACTTCATGATAGGTTTCTTATTTTCAACCAATGTTATGTTCTTTCTCTATTGAGGAGAAAACTTAAGGAGTCTAACTCCAACTAGAGAAGTTTGGAGATGGTATTTAGAGTTTAAAAGGAGAGATTATCATGGGTATGTTTTCAAAGTTCATAAGAAATATAACCATGTTTTCTTGCATAATGCTTTCTGGTTTGATCCTGTTCCTCAGGCTGATTAGCGATGCAATTTAATGCTACGATCTCATTGATCTGAAAGAGGCTAAAGAATAAAAAGAGTCTTTGACAAAAAAGAAAAAAAAAATAATGGTGATTCCATTTAGAACTTCAAATCCATGAGTCAGTCCAAGTAGAAGACAAAACTGAATTATGATGAGCCTTGTTGCAATAGCTCCATGCTTCCAGAAGACTTATAAATTTGAGTGAACAGTATTCCATGATGTAAGGTATGAAGTCATGTCAAATTTTTAAGGCATGTCAAAAATTTAAATGTTTTGGACATACCAGCAGCTTTAAAAATACTGCCAGCATAAAATAAGATGCCATTGATTCCACTTAGCTGCTGTAATACAAGTAGACCAATTCCTATCTGCAGAATTACAAGATGTAAGAATTCCTCATTGGAAAAAAGTGTTGCTACTAAAAGAAAAATGAATTAAACCAGAAGTGAAAGCATGCAAAATGACCAAGAGAGGAAGTTTATATCTTCTTTGTTTAAGATCTGAAAACCGGATCGTAGTCCTTCTGTTGGCTGATGCTACTGATCTCTGCACAAAGTAAGTTGAATTTTAATATTCTAGAAGCCAACCTATACCTGGACTGAATGCTCATAGCTTTTCACTTGATTCATATGTACACACCACCTTGGAGAGAAGCTCCAATGAATGAATAAGTAATTGTGGTGGTTACTGGATGGATGGAGCTCAAAGCAATACCTTGATTTCATTCACTTCTACAGTAATGTCAGTATCAAATCCCCTCAATACTTGAAGGGAAGCTTCGAAATCTTCCGTCATGCCCATTTTTGCCTGGATTTAGGAAGATTAGTTATATAAAGAAGCTTTCATTTTTGTTGAGTTGGCAATTACCTCATGAATCTTACCAGCCACCTTGGAGATTCTGGGATAAAGAACAGACCAGGTATCAGGATTGTGCATGGTAAAATTCCTGCAAGTCATGATGAGGTCAAAAATCAATTAATTGGTAGGTTTGGTGATCATACATGATTCTTAGAGAAAAATATGAATCAAATTGCAAATTGATTTTCATTCATCTAAGACAACACAGACATCCACATGAGAACACTGTTTCAAGGGCACCACAATAACAAAGGCAACTGTGCATGATTGAATTATAACTTTTGTTTCTGATGAATTCTCTATGAAAAGAAGAAAAGATACAAGGCACACGAACAGCGAGACATTACCTATCACTGCAAGCAACCTCCACTGAACAAACATACCCAACAGATAAGCAAACAAAATACCAATTGTTACAGAGAGCTGCAAACAAGGTGGAAATCATCAAGATGATGCAAATCTAACTTTTACCACAAAATATCAATATCTAAGGACAACCATATCAAAAGAACAGGAAATTTGCAAAGCAAAAACTAACCTGATTCACAGAGCCAAGACCACCTCTCATATTCTGAGGAGCTATCTCTGCTATATATACAGGCACCTGAAAGCATATATCAGAGCATAGATCAAGTGAACCAATTGACATGTATATTTAATAAGTTCAATAAATTTTAGGTTGAAGAATTGTAACAGACCGTATAGGATATCACGCCAACTCCGAATCCTTCTAGCAAACGACCCATGTACAAAAATGATGAATCCTGCATGGACAAGAGGCAAATACATCCATTCTCAGAACAGCCCATTAATATTATGAATTAGGGGTAAAATAGAAAAGCGATGAACAAAATCAATCACCCACTTTGGCAAAGGATATGGCGAGCCAGCCAATGATATTAGGAATAGAAGCAATCATCAAGGACTGCAAAAAAAAAAAACCACCATTATTCAGTGAGCGCCGAAAAAATTAGATTTTGATGGTCCCGAAAGGGTGTAAAGAAGAAAAGATCAAAAACTTTAATCCCGTAGGAACCAAAAGATGAGGTTTTAAATGTCCAGAAAGAAGGTCAAAAACAAAAAGATCAAAGCTTTCTAACCCCCTTCCGCCCAATATACTCCGCAATCTGTCCGCTGGCTATTGCTCCCACCATGGCGCCCACGTTCGAAAGCGACCCAAAGATCGAAAACTAGCACAACCCAAAACCAATCAAATCCTGTAAAAAACCTCGATCCAGAGTAGAAGGAAGAAAGGAAAGGAAGGGTTGGTAGGCTGACCTCGGAGAGGGAAAGGCTCAGGTCGTTGATGATGTCGTCCTGGGTAGGGGAGGAGTATCCCCCGGTGAAGCCGAACTGGATGGGCCCGAGGGCGACGATGAGGGTACAAAGCACGACGGAGACGGAGGAATCGCGGATGACCGAGGCCGAGGAGCCGAGCTTATCCATCAAGCTCGACTGCCTCGATCCCATCCCCATCCGGTACCAGCTACCCGTGTGGAGGAAGGGCTTCTTGAGGTCCCCCCTCCCCTCCTCCCCACCGCTCTCTTCCCCTCTAAAACTCATGCTATCTCTCTCCCTCCTCTCCTCCGCCTCCTCCTTATCGCTCTCTTCTTCTCCCCCTCCTGGCCACTTTTTTCCTTCTCTCTCTCTTGTTCTCGCTTTCGCCCTTCGCCCTCGATTCGATCGCGAGGAGGCGAGAGGTGGTGACCAAGACGAGGGATGAGGAGACCCGGAGGAAAGAAAGTAACGGAGCTGGGTGGGGCCCGCGGGGGAGATGCGTGGAGTACATGGATGGCCCCGGTCTTTTTAATACTACGCGGCCCAATCATGCTAGCAACATGTCACGTGACACGTGGCATCAGAAGACCTCGTGTGCTGGCAGTGTCGGGGCCCGAGATATCAGAAATTATTGCCTGGACCGGTAGAAGCCCAGGTAGAAGGACGTGGGAAAGTGCTGACCGGTAGGCGTGGATACACGAAAGCTGCTCCGATTGGGGACTCGCCAGCCGGATTCTGGTGTCCTTCTTTGTCTGGTCTCCTAACAAGATTTGCTGCATTGTGATTTATGAGCAGGAGTTGAGCCTAGAGATTTTGATGGATTGCGTGAATCTATTTGGTTGAAAATAATTTGATATAAAAAAATAAATTTTATATTAATTATCATATTTGATATCAAAAGTAAATGAGTGCGGTGATAAAATAAATAATGAATTTTATTTCTTTCTTTTTAAGAGAGAAATTAAAGCACATATCATCAAGAGATGGTATCTATTTTTACGTTGGATTATTAGGAGGAGGTAATATAAAACATGAGATAAATAAATCAAATAATGACTAAGATAGAGCTGAGTAGGAGTTGAGCCCAAAGATTTGATGCATTGCATGAACATATTTGGTTGAAAGTAATTTGGCATAAAAAAATAAATTCTATAAGAGAGATGATAAAATAAATGATAAGTTTTATGTCTTTCTTTTTAAGAGAGAAGTTAAAATAAATATCATCAAGAGATGGTACCTAATTTTTCATTGGATTATCAAGAGAAGCTAATATGAAAATATGAGATAAGTAAATCAAATAATGACTAACGCAGAGTGATTAGGGGTTGAGTCCAAAGATTTTGATGGATTCTATGAACCTGTTTGGTTGGAGGTTATTTGGTATGAAAAAATAAATCCTATATTGATTATCATGTTTGGCATCAAAAATAAATGAGAGATTGATAAAATAAATGATGAGTTCTATATCTCTCTTTTTAAGAGAGAATGTAAAGTAAATATCATCAAGAGATGGTATCTATTTTTCCACTGGATTATCAATAGTAGGTATATAATATAAAAATATGAGATAAATAAATCAAATAATGACTAAGGTGGAGCTGAGTAGGAATTGAGCCCAAAGATTTTGATGGATTGTATGAACCTATTTGGTTGGAGATAATTTGGCATGAAAAAATAAATTCTATATTGATTATCATATTTGGTACCAAAAATAAATAAGAGAGATAATAAAATCAATAATAAATTTTACGTCTTTCTTTTTAAGAGAGAAGCTAAAATAAATACCATCAAGAGATGGTATCTATTTTCCCACTGAATTATCAAAAGGAGGCAACATGAAAATATCATTTCTTAACAAAAATACCCATACTTCTATTATACTAATATTACATTAATTATATATAATTAATATTAATATATTAATATATTTCTAAATATATTAATATATTAATTAATAAAATTTATAGATAATAATATATTTGATATATTGATATATCGATTAAAACTTTAATTATTAATAAATGATTAACAAACATTTATTGATTATGAATAAATCTAATATTTACTAATAATTAATATATTTATTTTTTATATACTAAAATATAGTATAATTTATTTATAATACAAATATATTTCAATGTTCGAAATAGCCAATTTATATAAGTGGATCAAAATGGTGGACTATAAAAAAATATTATTATTTAAATATATATTCAAAGATATTATTGAAAATTTGATAATATTTTCATATAAGATTATCTCTAACTAAATATGATAATCTTTTTTTCGATACTATTTCTAGAGTAACTTTTTCACCGACTATAGTAAAAATTTAAGGCTTTTAGATTAGGAGTTGGAACTTAAAATGAAAATGAGAATTGATGATTATCATTTTAACTGTTTGGTTGGAGAGAGCCTCATTCCAATTTTAATTTTAAAATAGAATAAGAGTGAATCTAGTCCCTATAAAATTCAATCCTAAATTTTTTTTTAGAATTCAAATCTTTATTTCGATTCTGATTCCAATTTCTATTCTAATCACGAACCAAACATTTCGAAAGATATAGGCATTTCGATTTTTATTCCAATACATTCCGATTTTAATTCTGATTATGAATTAAATATTTTTTATAAAATAAATAATTTATAAAAATCATTAAATTATCTCATAATTTAGTATGCTTTTTTTTTTTTTTTTTTTTTTTTGAAAAGCGTAACATGATGTACCCCAATCAAACGAACCTAAGTGGAATTTGTAGGCTTCACCAACCAGTCACGGATGGGTGTTTGATGCGGCACCATTTAGCTACCACTCTTTCCTATCCTTTCCATATTAAATAAACTTGATAAGATCCCTAAAACATTCTGCAGCTTGATTTCCACATGGAGAAAGTAATTGCATTGGTTGCGGCAGTGGTAACCATCTTGTTGCCCTCTCTTGATTAGTTAATGCCCACGAGCTAATTTAAAATGGAACGTTCCATGAACTGATCTGTTCGTATTTATAAATTAAGAGGTTCTTTGAATTCTTAAGATAACGTAAAAACCGTCATCGTTTTTTTTTAATATTATTTTTTCTCTTTGCAATATGTCTTACTTAACACGGCACGTGGAACTCGCTCAAGAGATTCGCATGCCAGCTCATGAGCTCATGTCACGTTCGAAAAGAGACAAGCATGCTTTGCTGTTTCGAAGGCCAGGTGTACATGTAGTATCATGTTGGCCGGAAAACTTGATTGAGACATCTCCGGATATGATGAAATATTGTCCGCGAGTCGGGCTGGGGAGAGCTGTGCATCCGACCAAGATCCTTTTCTTTGCTTTTTATTTTTAAAATTAGAATTTAAATTTGATCCGTCGCCTTTTTGACGGCTGCTATTGTGCCTCTTAACCGTTGATGAGCGTTAATGTGTAACAGCTAGCATTCAATATTTTAATTTGTTGAGTTTCTTCAAGGTAATAAGTAAAGTAATTGGCCGAATTTGTTACACGTGAACAATAGTCGCTCGGGTACGGTCTTTATTATAAAAAAGACAGATTCGTTCACGTTCGATAGTATAAAAATCTGTCAGTTTTCCAGGAAACGGCAACATGAAGCGATGTAATTAGTGAAGTCTTTTATTTTGCTAAGCATTCGTTTGATTGAGATATAACAGATTATGAAATAATTTGACAGTTTATGAAAATTATTTATCTATAAATAATTATAAAAAAATAATTTTTATTATATTTGATTGATAAAAAAATTATTTCAAAAAATAATATTAGAAAAAAATTATCATATTTCTATATAGGAGTGTGATTAAATTTATAAATATCTCATTAATATAAAATAATTTTTTAATACCATGATAGCATTATCACCTTCTATTAGTTTTTATATAATGCCTATAATCATATAGCACTTTGCATAATATCATTTATATTTTAATTTATTTATGAAAAATTTTTATCAAATAAATTTGGGAAGACATTAAAGTAAATTTAATGATTATATATATACTTTATTTTCTGAACTTTATCTTTTTAGATATTTTTATTATTATCAATATTTTATTATTGAAGATATTTTTTATCAATATAGATTACCATCACTTACAAATTTATCAAATACCAATCTTCCATAATATTATTTTATCTTTTCTCTCTGAAAAATAAATATGGGACCATCAATTCTTTTACTATTTTTTTTAATTTTTAACATCAAATATAATAATTTGATAAAAAATTTATTTTTCCATATCAACTCCAACTAAATAGATCCAAAGAATAATTGATAAAGCCTTTATGGGTTGCATTGCCACTAAGCTCGGGTGATACAGTCGACCTTGAACCGAAGAAGTGCACTTGGATATTGGAGAAAAAAGAGCTTGTGAAATGAAGTTCTCTTATCGGAGATTATCTGATGAGGGACCCTTTGTCGAAGAAAAAGAACAGTTGAAAGAATTAAAAGCATGAGAGCAATGAATTGCCAGAAAATCTTACCTAGATCTCCCTTTTACCTTCTTTATATAGGATAAGGTTGTTGTTATCTTATAACCCCCACCCCTTAGAATATGAGAATATGGGCATTGCTGCATTTACATGGAAAGTTATTTAGATAACCATCGTTAGTGATGTAAAGATTGAGTAATAGATTATTAGTGGGCAGTTATCGCGTCCATGACCTATAATTATGGGCAATTAATATCCATATTGCATAATCGTAGTTCGGTCTCTATTTTATTGAGGTTGAAATAATCGGTTAAATATCGAGAAAGTCTTCAACCAAAGATCATACGAAGATATTGATTGTACGTCGAACTATTAGTCAATCGTACCCTATTTAGTCAGCCAAAATTTGAATTAAATTATCGATTGGTATCTGTTGGGTATAAAATACCCACAGCCGAAGTTCTCAGCGGGATTGACCCTTGCAGGCTCCGTCCACGACTCCAACCGCAAGGAAGACTCCGCCCGGACTCCTACGGGAGCCGGGCTCCGTCCACGACTCCAACCGTAAGGAAGACTCCGCCCGGACTCCTACGAGAGCCGGGCTCCGTTCACGACTCCAACCGCAAGGAGGACTCCGCCCGGACTCCTACGAGAGCCGGGCTCTGCCCACGACTTCAACCGCAAGGAGGACTCCGCCCGGACTCCTACGGGAGTCGGGCTCCGTCACCAACTTCAACCGCTGGTAAGCTCCGTCCGGATTTCTACGGGAGCCAGGCTTCGTCGCCAACTTCAACCGCTGGTAAGCTCCGCCCGGACTCCTACGGGAGCCGGGTTTCGTCGCCAACTTCAACTGCTGATAAACTCCGTCCGGACTCCTACGGGAGCCGGACTTCGCACCTGACTATAATTGCAGGAAGACTCCGCCCGGACTCCTACGGGAGCCGGGTTCCGTCCACGACTCCAACCGCAAGGAAGACTCCGCCCGGACTCCTACGGGAGCCGGGCTCAGTTCACGACTCCAACCGCAAGGAGGACTCCGCCCGGACTCCTACGGGAGCCGGGCTCCGTCACCAACTTCAACCGCTGGTAAGCTCCGCCCGGACTCCTACGGGAGCCGGGCTTCGTCGCCAACTTCAACCGCTGGTAAGCTCCGCCCGGGCTCCTACGGGAGTCGGGCTTCGTCGCCAACTTCAACTGCTGATAAACCCCGTCCGGACT
>NC_025998.2:13633629-13645906 GCF_000442705.2 Elaeis guineensis | reverse complement strand
GCCGAGGGATGGTGCTGTGGGGGTGACGGTGTGGAGGAGCTCGTGAATATCAACGCATCGGCATGGAAGAATGAGGCGACAAAGGGTGTGGCAGTGAGATTTAGGCTTTAGGACATTTTGGAAAAGGAGAAGAGGAAAAAGATGAAGCGGGTCGAGGGATCGTGGAAGGATCTCGGTCATGTGTTGAGCTTTTAAGTTTTAATCGACGTATGGATCGCAGAATGGATGAAAAATTAAAAATTCAAATAGATCGCTCAAATTTTGCCATAGATCTTTCGTCATAATATTTAAATAAAAATTATAAATGAGTTAAATAGATCGAACAGATTGAAAATTTTAAATCCAAACTTGATCTGTTTAATAAATTGGTTAAACAGATCGATCCATTTACGATCTGAATCCATTTAAGCCTAACCTAAATTTGTTTAAGATGGATCGAACGCAAGTTAGATTAATAAATTGAATTATATTTTGCCACTCCTATCTAATACATTATATGATTTTTATGAATATATATGATATTTTTAAATATGCATATGACTTTCTATGAATATATGACATTCTGAACAATATATACGACTTCTTAATATCTTATAAGATTTTTTTTCAATATATATAATATCCTAAATAATATATATGACTTTCTGTCAATATATATGATATTCTGACAACATATATAATTATTAATATTTTATATGACTTTCTATTGATTATTATAAGATATAAAAAGTCATATATTGTTAAGGATGTCATATATATTGACAAGAAGTCACATAAATTGTTAGGAAGTCATGTATATTATTTAAAATATCATATATATTCACAAGAAGTCATATATATTATTTAGGATGTCATATATATTTATAGAAAGTCATATAAAGTGTTAAGTGATCGCTGTCGTAGGCGGTCAAGAATAAAAAATCAACTCAAACTATATAGATAAGATGAGTCAAAATCATTTCCATGGAGATCTAAGGTGATTATTTTTTTTATAAAAAAATAAATAAAAAATATTGATTGTATAAGAATTAAAGAAAGAATAAAATAATAAAAATTTAATTATAATATAAATTAATTTATGAAAGAAAATAAGTCAGAGAGATAACCCAGAAATTTCGAATCTACCATGTAAATTAGATTTATTTTTTTTTATGTTGTAATATTAATTCTTGTGATTAAGATATTAGTATAGCTTATCTCTAAGGAGTACGGACTGTATCAGTAGACCATGGCTCGTCCTATTAGAATATAAACTATCTAAATTTAATTATAAGATATAAAGTTTAACCTAACAGACCATAATCTATCTCTCCTAAGCACATACCGTGTTCAGAAATCACGACACGTCAGTAGAGAGTATAGACCGTATAGGCTAGATCAATATCTCAGAATAAAAAGATATGAAATAAAAATATAATTTTATTGTATGAAAATTAAATATATGAAAGAAAATAAAAATTCATTTATAGACTTCATCGTATTTCTGGATTGAAAGGATTTAGCCACGCATTAAGATCTCTAGCTCCATATTCATCCTTTCTCTTGGATCCCTAAATTTTTCTTATTTTTTTCTCTAATTTTTTCTTACTTTTTCACTGATTTTTTCTCCTCCCTACTGTTATTCCTGGACCGCCTATTTATAGATAAATTTTTTTTATCTTTTTTTGGTGGCAAAAGGAGTCCTAAAATTTTTAGAAATCATATAATACCCATATCATTTTTTTCTGACCGTCGGATCTTCAATGGACCGCCCAGATTAGCCTAAAACGTGTAGATCATGTTCTTATCACAGTCGGGAACGACGCTGGCCATCCGATCGGGCTCTTGATGAGTTTCTGATCGTTGGATCGCGCAAAACCCCTCTTATTCTTAATCAGGATGAATGCTAGCTGTCGGATCAACAATCGGATGGATTTTTTAGCCGTTGGATTGCACAAAAAAAAAATTTTGAATAGTTTTCAGCCGGCAACAAATGTGGACCGTCTGATCTCGTTCAGAATTGATATGAGCCATTGGATTGCAAAAATTTTCTTCTGCCCGTTGTAGATCGTGTCATGCGCTGCGAAGCATTTGCAGTGGACTACGCCATTGCTTCTGTGGACCGAGCGGTCGGTCCATCGTGCATCGAAGACTATAAATTTTATTTTTAGGATATTTTGAATTGATTTTTGCTCCGATTTGTGTCTGAAAAATAAAAAAAAAATATGTATTAAATTGCTCAATAATTTTTCATCATTTTGATGCTTAAAATTACTCAATTAAATTGACATTTATTTTTCATAAATATGCTCTAATTTTATATTTTTAAATTTATTTATTTTATAAAAAAATTTATTTATTTATAAAATTAGATTTTTTAGAAGATGTTAGTATCATAAAATATCAAAAATATCTTCAATAAATATAAAAATATGTTATTTATCGTTAAGAAGTCATATATATATATATATATATATTATTCAGAATGTCATATATATTTATAGAAAGTTATATAAGGCATTAGAAAGTATATATAATAAATATTATTATTCAGAATGTCATATATATTCACATAAAATCATGCAAGATGTTAGGAAGTCATATCTATTGTTCAGAATGTCGTAAAAATATAGAAAATTATATATATCATTTAGGACGTTATATATATTCACAGAAAGTCATATAACATGTTAGAAAGCATATATATTATTCAAAATATCATATATATTTATAGAAAATCATATATGATATTAGAAAACATATATATTGTTTAGGATATCATATATATTCACAAAAAGTCATACAAGATATCAGAAAGTCATATATATTGTTCAAAATATCATAAAAATATAAGAAATCATATACATCGTTCAAGATGTCATATATATATTCGTAGAAAGTTATACAAGACATCAGAAAGTAATAATAATGTTCTTTTTTTATTTTATGAAAAAAATATTTTTATTATTAAAAATTAAAAAATTAAATAGTATTAAATATTTATCCCATCTAAATGCGCTACATGTCCCAATATTATTAGACAGTGCGCTCCTATTGTACTGTACGTAGTGCACAAAGAATTACTCTATATCTATATGAAATTGGCGGAACCTTTTTTGTACCAGTAATTTTTTTTTGTAAAGATGTAATTTTTTCGAGCATTTAATATGACAAGGAATGATTTTTTATATATATATATAAAAAAAAACAAAACTTATTCATATCCTTCTCCTTTTGGTTCTGTTTACAAACTTTTTTATAAACCTGTTTGCTTCTGATCTAATATAATAGATAAAACGTTGCTACCCAAAAAAAAAAAAACGATGTGCAATGGTTTTAATTCCTCTTCTCTCCACTCCCATAGAGTTCATTCGCATTCCACGCATCAACGGGCCAAGGAGGCCCACCTTCTTTGAACGGGGACCATTAAATAACCAGATTAACCCTATTTTTTGTGTTTCCCGTGCAGAAACGGCCTCCCTCTTTCTCCATCATTAAATGAATGAAGACAACATGGCATCATACAACGCAGTGAGAAGAGATATTTATTTCTAAGTTAATTAACAGAAACATGTGGCATCGGGACAAAAAAAATGAAGTTAAAAAATAAATTCATTTGATGGACTATTCGATCTCAAGGCGACCCAGCTATCTGAAGGTCTTGATCGATTCGATCTCACAATTTCCAACTCCCAAAAGACCACAACGCTCCAACCATCCTTTAAGACGTCCCATTTTTTTTTTCGTGAGGTTTAACACGTTCTTTTGACCGACATTTCCGATCCCCATCATCCTAACGAGCTGTGATAACAATCATACCACTCTCATTAGAAAACATGGCAACTCAATAAAGAGATTCAAATAGTATGCTATCCGTAAAGGGTATATTTTCATAGTGTATATAAGTAATTATTTCTGAAAAAATAAATACTTATTTAGAATTCCATTTAGAAGCTAATTACTTAGAAAATTAATTTTATACACAGTCTAAATCAATATCTTAATGATATGTCACATGAATATGTTCTTTTAATTTCATTGGAAAGCAGATTGTGATGGTATTTATTTTGCTTTGACAAGAATGTTGATCATAGCACAATAGATAAAGGACCCGAAAATGAATCATGTGATAAGAAGATCCACAAGATCTCTTCTGCTTTTTTTTTTTTTTTTTGTAAAAATTAGAATTTTACCTTCCAGTGTTATTGGATTATATTTTTTTACTATTTTAATCTCAAAAATCAGTTCCTTTGTTTATCAGTATAAGAGATCATAAATAGAATTAAAATTTTTCCTTCCTATGAACCAGGATCGTGAGAAGAAAAGGAGATCATTGATCTGTCATTTCAATAAAACTCCACTTCCTTAATTTTATGATTTCTTTGACTATCTAATAAATTGCAGGAAATGAAGCCTATAAAACGGATGAAGATCGGATTTGTTCAGCAGTTCAAGATTAGGAGTACAATCGAGTATGAGTAAGTGAAATTGAGTGCCAAATTATCCTTCATGACTTTTACTCAAATTCATTAATATAATAACATTTTTAGCGATTTATGTATTTATCAATTTAGTTAATAAATAAAAAAAATAAAAATATAGGAGAACATCATCTTGCTGATGCTCTAAGTTAAATATGTAATGACATTTCATGATTGGATTAACGACCGCCGCTGCTTGTTTATGTTTTTAGGATACTCGTGACTAGGTCATATATTTTGCCTAAAATTTTTTTCTTTGAGTACATATATTTTTTAAAAAATTACTTTATATCAGGCAAAGACATACAATAGCTCTATTGTATCTTAGAATGCTCAATAAATTCCATCAATTCTCTCATACCATATAAAAAAATAAATTTTACTTCAAATATCATGATAAAGCTCTATAGAATCACTTTTTTATATTTTACAATTCCTTCATATCTAGGAATATTATATCCACATCATCCAATCATGATTCATAGAGATTAGTATAACATTGAGAAAATAGTATGATTGCCAAATAGACGTTAATGCTATAGAATTAATGCAATAACATAAAGATTTTTTATAATATTTAATTTTTAATACTATAGGTAATATGTTGAGTAGCAATGCGAAAGAAATTATTGATAATATATATTTTATTAACATAATATGATAATTATTGACTTTAAAAATTATTAGAAAAAAAATATATAATTTGTATTTTGCTCATCGTGTAGGTTATATGCTAGATTTTGGAGGTATCCAAGACCCATTCATTGGGGACATCAGTAGGCGAGACTGCTTTGGCCCAAAATCCTCCATAATGCGATTCTTGTGTTCTTATCCCACATGCCACCGTTACCCCAGAAGGCAACTGGGAGGTCCTCATTATAACCATCCATGCGAGTTAAGGTAGGCTTGAGCTCAAAATGAACATCCGTGGCACAAGGACCCCTCAGTGCTAGTCCATTCCCAAGTATCTTTGCGAACTGGAGGCCTCAGCTACGTACGTAAGAGCCAAGGGCCTTCCAACACCAAATATTTCGCGTCTCAGCTGACCTAAGGTTCGATCTACACCATATTAGCATTTCCAAGTTGATCCAATGTTGTTTTGATGCAACTTAAGGATCTGGCTAGTTATCATGAATATCTTGGGTTGTGGACAAAATTAGCAAGAGTCGTTCTACCGTCATGCTCCTCGAGTCTAACATTACTATGGATACAATTAAGCTAAGATATATATTTCAGTATTTGGCTCCAAATACTTTCTAATCGAAATAATAAACAGTCTTATAAAATGAAAATCAGCACCGTTATTGATGATCTACAATATTTAGAATACAATTGAAAATTTCTTTTTTTCTCTTAAATTTTAGAGATCTGTTTCACTGGTAGAGAAATTGATAGTGGAAAAAAAACTAGTGAATGCAAATATAGCATGAACCATTAATTTGCAATTGCAAACCATTGACCTAATTGATCTTAATATTTGAAAAATTATGCAAATAAATTTGAACTAATTTAGATGTTCTTAAATGATTAATAAAATGGACACATGATAACTTATAATTAAAATGGTCAATTTTATTTTTATATTTGATGTGCAAGTAAGGACCTTAAACTAATGATTTTTGATTTACAGTCAATTTAAATGCCATAGATCATCATCAATATTTTTGAATTTCATTTTACCAAACTGTTCATTGTTTTTGACTCAAAAAAGTATTTAAAGCTAAATGTTCTCGAAAGCATCCTAGGCCAACTCTTCTCGTACGTTTTCCTCCTCACCCTAATTTTGGCGTTTCTACCATCCCAGTTCTCAAAATAAAATTATGGGAGTGTAGACCCATAACATGCCCTTATGATCAGTGAGGCTCCTTATCTTCAACCAGTCTAAAGCTTCGCTAGTGAAGATGAGATCGTCATCACAACGGCATAGCGCATTTGCCCATGCTTGTTTAATTAGAGAACCCTCATATCTGCTTGCAGGGGAAATTCTTCGTGCACTGCGAGCCGCGTAGAAAATCCAATGCGGAGAACATTTTCGTATCCGATTAATTTATGTCATTATTATTTTTTAATATATATTTAATATTTATAATTTTATTTTTTATTTAAAATTTTGAATGACAAAAATATTTTTATCTTTTAAAAAAATTATGACATTCTATGTCTATATTATGATATTCTGCATCTAGAAAATCATAATTTTTGTTCAAAAAATGTCATAATATAACGCAAGATGTCATAATATACACAAAAAATCATAATTTTTTTCAAAAAATAGAAGCATTTTCGACATTCAAAATTTTCGAATGAAAAAAAAACTGCAAGCATTAAATACATATTGGAAAGTGGTTGGACAAAAATATCTTTTCCATATTATGATATCTTGGGTCATATCATGACATCTAGAATCATATTATGACATCCTACGTGCAAGAAGTCATAATTTGATGCAAAATACCATAATATATACAGGATGTCATAATTTTCTGAACTATATTACAACATCCTGCGTATAGAAAGTCATAATATACCACAAGGTGTTGTAATTTTTTTTAAAAAATAAAAATATTTTCATCATATAAAATTTTTAAATAAAAAAATAAAATTGTAAATATTAAATTGTATTGAAAAATGATTGCTACATAAATCAATCATGTAAAGTGGTGTGCTTCATATCAAATTTTCTACTCCATCCACGATGCACAAAAAATTTCTCTCCACTTCAGATGCCGTTCGCTCCACTACCTAAGTAGACCATGCAATTATCTCAAACTCATTTAGGATCAATATTGGACCTCATTGGGTTCAGATGACCACACCAACCTGTCACCTTGTTCTGCTACTGCTCATCGAATCAAAGGATCTACAGTTCTCGTGAATCAGTACTCTACACGTGTTTTCCGATGGGATTCGTGCACCATTCGCGAGTCGACGCCAGCATCCATGTGTCACCGACAAGCCTTGTTTTGTTTCACAATCTTGGCATCACTCCGCAGAGAGGAATCTCGAGGACGCAAGCCACGTAACTCCGGATTCCGGATGGATGACAGCGTGAGCCTCCCGCGTGAAAGCAAGCACACTGCGACCCCCAAAGTACGTTGCTGTACGGCCATTCGTTGGATTTCTCTCCCATCCTCTTTCCCCTCTCCTTCTCACTCCAACAAGCTTCTAACTTTCTCTTATATCACATTCCCACCGCTCCATCCACCCTCTGCCCTCCTCATCCACAAAACTTCCACGACCATGTCTAAATATTTATCCAAATGTACCAATCCGACTTAAAAAGAAATAAATAAATAAAAACTCGCCCTTTTACTGACAAAACAAAACTATTATCATCCATTGTTAATAATACATCATCATGTGGCTTGATTTTGATACCATGCACGTTAAAAATAACGAAGGGAGTTAACTATTAACTAGAGGGTACGTCTGCTTGTAATAATTAGTTCTAATTATATTGGAAGAGGCTGGGCCGGTCCCGGACAGGGAATTGGGCCGAGGGGACGACGTTGAGTCGCCACGAGAGGTAGGACACCTCCTCCCCATCCATCACGTCGTCATACGTCGAGATTGAAGGATTCTTTGACGCCGTCACCGTCGAGTTATAACAACTCCACGCTTGGTGCTGCTGCTGCTGCTGCTGCTGCTGCCGTGGGTACCCATACCCGATCCCCGTTTGCTCCGCCGTTGCCGACACTACCGATGACGACGTCGGCGACGCCGTCGACGCCGCCGCCCGTCGCTCCTCCTTCTTGTAACGGATCCCACACGCGTTGCAAAGTGACTGTATTCCGGATAAAACTGGTGAGGATAAACTTCATATAATTTTGTAGCAAGATAGGAGTGAATAACGGAGCTGCTTAACGTTACCTTGGGGCCACGAGGGCCGTTACGCCAGAGGGGGGTGGAGGTGGTGTCACAGTTGGCGCACCTACGAGCGAGGAGGACGGGGTCAGCGCCGAGGTTGGAGCAATTGGTTGGTCCAGTGGGTCCATGAGAGGCCACCGACGGTTGCTTGCTAGACGGGGATAGGATATCCCAGCACAAGCTAGACACGCAAGACGGCTGCTGGATGGGAGTGGAAGTGGGTGGGGGCTTGTGGGATTCGGTGCGGCGGGTCGATGGCGTGCCGAGGGATAGGGTGCAGTCCACTGAGGATGGGGACGGGATAGGATATCCAGAATCGAACACCTCATCCATGGCTGATTGCTTTCCCGGGAAGAGAATGGAGAAGGAGGTGCTGCCACTCGCGCCGCAAGCTCCGTAGAGGAGGCCACAAGAGCACGGGGTTGAGATACCCCCGCCGCTATGGTGGCCACACTGGTGTAGCATTATCCCAAGGACAGACAGCTAGCTCAGCGCTAGGAGGAGAATAACTCAATGGAGGATGGGATAGGGGAGAGGCAGACTCGGTTGGGATGGCTTTTAAAAACGGGGAGAGCACGTACTAGGAGGGCATCGGGATGGGAAATGGCAAGGGCAACTACAAGCTACAATGTCTGTGTGTGCGTGTGTGCATATAATGTGGTTATATATGCAGTCGCGCCAGCAAACAAAGGACAGCCGGGTTAATTGAATAGATTAATTAATGGGGGCTTGGAACAAAATAATGCGAGCCATGTAGCATGGGAACTAGGGAAATGGGAGATCGGGGTTTGTCTGTTTTAAGGCTTTGTGAAGGAGAGAGAGAATAAGAAACTATAGAATTTTTCTTAAACAAAGTTTGGAAATGGAAATGAGCATATTACTATATCCGTAGCCAGTATTAAACAATTCTAGGATACATGGGGGTTGGAGAAGACCGGTCAGCAACGGTACAAAGGTGTCGTCTAACGAGAGAGAGAGAGGGATGTGGAGGGAAGGGATTAGATCCTCCGGGATGGGTGCACTGCAGAGGTGCAGTGGGGGCGCGGCTCAGTCCAAGTCAGTCAGATAACCTCCTCGGTCTCTCAGTAGCTGGGTCGTTTGGGCTTTGTGTACACACACACTCTCTCTCTCTCTCTCTCTGTCTCTCTCCAACGTATCTTTTTCTCTGCCTTGGCTCTCTCTATGTATTCCTCGATTTTGGCTAGGCAACCAAGTTGGCGTTGTTGTTCCTCGTTGCTCCGCGCTACTTATGCAACACAACGACGTGTGACAAGGTCTGGGTCTACGTGATTAGCAAGACGATGTATCATGACACGCCGAAGAAAGAGAGAGAAGGGGGAGAGAGAGAGAGAGAGAGGAGGGGTTAGGAGGCGCAGCGAACAATGCGGGTCAGAGGAGACAGATGGGGTTGGTCCCTGGGCGGTCAAAGAACCCACGTGACTCCTGGAACAGTCTTCCATATAATCTCACACTTCCCCGATCACGAGGCACGGATTTAGATGGCCAGGCACGAGCCAAGACCGGCCCCACACCAGATCTTTACTCTGTCCTCCCTCGGATCAGCGTAAACGTGGAACGTGTCACGCTTACACACGAAGGACCAGCAGGCTCTGCGAACCGGATCTCCTGTCTTACGCTTGGGTTCGCACGTGTCAATCTCCACGACGAGCCTCCCCTTGTCCAGTTCTGTCACGTGATTACCTCTCCACGTACGTACGTGGTTCTCGTAACGAAATGTGAAAATAGGAAAAAGAAAAAACAAAAAGGAAAAGAGAGGAGGATATCATATTATGGATAGCCTGAGCCTGAGCCTGAGCCTGAGGGGAGGAAGGATTTATATGAGACGGCTTCGGTCATGATTACGGACGCTTCAAAAGGGGGCCGGGCCGAATCATCGGTCCAAGGACCGGTCGGTCAGTGGCGCAAGATCCCGTCTTTTGACACCAATCACAGCGAGAAGAGAAGAGAATATTGGAGATGTATCAATCTATTTCGTCGATTTATCTAAAGTCTGGGCAGGAAAAGGAGTTAGGCTACTGTTTAGCTAATCATCCCTCCCTGCGCGCCCCTTGGCACGGCTTCGTGAGCTGTTGTTACTGCGTCTATTTCCCAGGTCAAAGGGAGCAGCTCAGATAAAAGAGAAAGTGAAAGCTGATGGAGCCCATCATTCTAACAACCAAACCCCTCCTCTGCCCGACAGGATCAGCTGTCCCTTGGCCCCTTGCCACTGCTCATACTTGGGCCTCCAACCATGAATCAGCTGCCACGTGGTCGTGGGACCGAATAAGGATGTGCTGGCAAGGTTACACGACGGCCGCTATTTGCTCCATTTTTGTTAGGTCTGTTTGATCTGATGAAAACAATTTATTATAACGAATGAGCAGTTGTTGGCCATTATATAATAGAGATTGAGGAGCATTAGCCAAAACGGTGATGTTTGTTCAAATCCTTGTTGATCCAACTAAAAAATCCAACCGATAAATACTTTTGATCTGAATTTTGCTAGTGGAAAATCATGAATCTATCCTGATGATGGACAAATTTTGGGTTATCCTACAGCTGCAATATATCATCCAGTGTATAATACATCTTTCTCTTTTGCATAGATAAAAGTAAAGTATGCAAGTGGTGACAATTGTTATCAATGAAAGCCATTGAAAGGTCCCTTCAGAATATGTATAGTGTGCTACATATCATACTATTTTGTCCTCTTTTGACCGAATACTATTGTGCTCTTTTGCTCAATTAATATGCATCCAACATGGCAGCAGGGGATTGATATAAAGTGTTAAATATTCATGATGAACAGTATCAATACCATGTGGATCCGTTGCTAACATGTGTATGATTATGGGAGCCCATGAGCCCTCTTTAACGTTGTCATAATATTATAACGGCCGTTATTTCAAACACGAGCTGAACAGCTAGATTGATGCACTGTGTTCGGTATTATTGGTGGATCAGCTGATCCATCCAAGGAGATCGTCGTCAAAAAGTTTGTCCCGACAGTCGCCAGAGCGGAGCCTAGAGATTGGCGTCCGGCGTTCGAGGTGAGAGAGTGTGTGTGTGAGATAGCGAGAGCGATCGGTTTTGGCGACCACCGCTTTCCAAAAGATGCCCCCCCACCCCCCTCTCTCTCTCTCTCTCTGCCTATAAAATCCAACCCTAGCGAACAACGAGCGAGCGTCGTCCCCGAAAAAGAGAAAATTAAAACGAGGAAAAAATAGATACCAAAATAATACCCATTCAAAAAAAAAAAAAAAAATCCCATCCATCTCTCTCCATCTCCCCATCCTTCCTTGATAACCGAGTTCTCTTGACCGGGGTACAACACTTTGAAGTGACCGCCACACACCCAAACATTCCATGTACCAATCATCACATGCCACGTAACCATCCTAGTGCCTCTAATGCGATCCAACATGGGATCCACGCGAGTTTTGCTGGACGTGGAGGTTTCAGGTTGGTGGGAGTCTACACGTGTTGGTGTGCGACCCAGACATACGTTGGGAAATTTGTTTCGCCTTGGACGGCCGCTACGTGCCACGTCATCATGCACAAGAGCACATCAGCGTGGCGTTCATGATCCAGGCCAGTGTGTTATAGCTTTACGTATGTAACGGACTGTTGACCGGTTGATATGACCCATCTGATGTGGTCCTTCTCTTGCGTCCCCACAGCCTGACGCTTTTCCCATGAATCGGTGAACATCAACGGCTTTTTAAAATCGTCCTCCCGTGGACGAAATCGAGATTGACTGGATTCTCGGGTTCTGGAGAAGATTTCGGTGATGTGTCCATGAAAAAGCTACCAAAATATATTTGTCAATGCCTTAGCTCTATCATTAATTTCCCAGGAAAACAACTCCTGTCGACGATGTCCGCTGCATGGGTTTCAAATATACGGAGTACTTTATAATTTACATTCACCGAGCAGACGAGGACTATATA
>NC_025998.2:13630426-13633529 GCF_000442705.2 Elaeis guineensis | reverse complement strand
GCCCGCTCTTTGAAGTAACATTTCGATAATTAAGTTTTCTCTATAAAATTTGTTTTCAAAAGAAAAAAAAAAAAAGAAGAAAGTCTTGTTTTGCCGCCCTTGAAAATGATTCCACCTGCCCATCTCTCTCGCAACATGCAATCAGTAGCACAAATGCTGGCGTGGCATCTCCTGCTAATGATTTTCTTTGGAGAGATATGGCACAAAATGTTTATTTAATTAGGCAAAATGATGAGCACTTACAAATTCCACGTCACTTTCAATATAAAAAAAATCCAACAATTATCATATACTAAAACAAATTCTCAACTTAATTAGCACCTTCCTTAAGCTAGCATGACTCTAATGTGCCAATGCTCATCGACAAGGCCAATGTATCAAGACTAGTTGTTGTAGGATGGGAATGCTCGGCCAATCACACATTACCCATTCTGGTTACGTTTGTCCGTGGATTTTAGATCCACATGGGACAAAGGTTTCTTAAGCCAGTTTCATTCTTCTCCCCGGGTCCACTTGGGGTCCACAACCGTGTTTATCCTACGTGGAGACCATTCTTCCCACCTTGAGTACTCCCTTGCCATAACACCATGCAAATTGAGGTGGCAATCATAATGTAGCCTAGTACAAAGTGCCAGGTTATTTATTTCGGTAGTATTTGCCTCTTTTGAATTGCCACACCAGACTGGACTGGGTGCGAAGAAATTTTGTCCACCGCAGCTGGAAACTTGCCAAGTTTTCGTAACCATGTGAGTTGCCAAGTTTTCTTGGACACCTAAGCCAAATAAACTGAGGTGATATATAATATAGAGTGCTCTAATATTACAATAATGTGCTAGTGTATTGAAGATGATAATTGGATCGAATCAAATTAGATATGAATTAGATTAATATAAATTAAATTAAAAAATTATCAATTCAAATCTGATCTATTTATTAAATAGATCAAAATTTGATCTGTTTATTAAATAAATAATTTGATCTGTTTCATTTAATCTATTTATTAAAAAAATTAAATTAAATTAAATAGATTAAACAGATTAAACAATTAAATCGATCAGATTAAATGGGTCAAAAATAGGTTAAATAATTTTAAATAAGTCTTAAACATATTAAACAGATTGAAATTAATGGATCAGAAATAAATTAAGCAGGTTTTAAATAATTTAAATAGATTTTAAATAATTAAATAGTTTAGATGGATTAAACAGGTTATCTGACTTAAATCACCTAAATACTAAATAAATTAAACGGATCAAATATCTGAAAATCAAATCCTATTCAAATATAAACATGTTAAATAGATCGATCTGTTTATGTCCAAATTTTTTAATCTAAATCCAAACCTTTTATGATAATCGAATATTGACGAATTAATGGGTCCAATTATATTTTGCCGCCCTAAGTGTATCACCATATTCTTAGAATGGCTGATCAAGTAGTCAAAATGTGTAGCATGAGCAACAAACCATAGCTTGTGATTTCATATACCTTATACCTCTTAGCTCTAATCTTATAGTTTGTTCCGATGATTAGATTGCGTTGAACTTTGATTCTCCGTATATGTTGGTGAGGGGCACAGCAGTGACGTGTTTGACGTGCAGTAGTTTGTTATTGGCCAGGACTTACCTACCCATAAAATAAAAGAAGAAAAATCAGCCAATTTCCACCCTTGTTATTGCGGTTGAAATTGCTTGTGTCACCTTTTGAGGACTCATTGATCTCTTTCTTTCTTTTTTTTTTTTTGTGATAAGAACATTGATCTCTTTCTTGTTATAGAAATATAGTGCAGATGCCACATTCTAAGTTCAAACTCATAATCTCTCTGTGGTTGTAGAGAGGTACCACTTAATAGACACAACTTTCATTAGCAATAGATTTGGGGTCTATTTGGATGGATATTGGTACAACCATTAAGGTCAGACTGGAACTGGATCTATATTTACAAATATCCAGAATATTTTTGCAGTAGATTGCTCTAAATTAGGCTGGACAATGGATCGAATCAGATGTGAGTTTGGATCGACCGGAACCCATATCTACCTGATTGGATATGGGTCAACACTTTGATCCGAATTCAACCCGTGATCCAATGGATCCATTCTTTCTTTACCCATATTTCTGATTGGGTATCGAATTATCTGATCAGACACACGTTCCACCTAAATGAGATTTTCTAAATAAAAATAAAAACATTGGACAATAGCCCACTACCACTTTTCAGACATTGATGTCTTAACCAAGTCTAAAGATCATAAAGTCCATATTTCATACAACCAGTTTATATTTGAATAATATATATGCATAAGATCGCATCGGATAATAGATCGGAGTGGTTACTATCCGAATCCAATCTAATCCGAAATATAAATTTACCATATTCGAATCAAATCAAATCAAAATCCGATCAATATGTTGACTAACCTGACCCATTAAGGCCGGATCAGATCGAGACCCATCTGGGTTACGTATTATCAAGTCTAGTCTAAATCCTGCATTCTATGATTTGAATTGGCCAACTCCAGATATACTTCGGATATTTATAAATATAGACCCAACCCAATTTGATTTTGATATTTGTATTGGCTTAATTCACGAATTCCATAAAATTTTAGATCTAACAATCAAAATATATCTTAAAGAACTCCAAAATTCAGTTGATTTAGAATAATTTATTAAGTAGTTGCCACATTCATTTTCCAGCCCTTGAGCCTGAATTTATCCAAATCGAATTCACTGGGTGTTGGATGGTTAAGCCAATAAATTATTCTAAATTCAAATTCCATTTGCAACATAATTTATGATCACAACGACTTAATCATGGGCACCATCTATCGTGTTGGAAGAAAAGTACGAAAAACAAAACAAAGTCACTATTATAGGTATAGGCTAAATCTATAATATACCATATTATGGGAGAAATTATTGCTTAGATACGGTCTACTGGCATCAGTTGTAGACCGTGCCAATAATTGCTTACCGCCTCAGCAATCCTGCCGCGTCAGCCATTCCTTTCCGGTAAATAAAGAATAGATAAAACTAGATCAAGATCTTCTCTTGCCTTTGATCCCGCGTCCGGTGTCTCACCCCCACCCATGCCGCCGGT
>NC_025998.2:13605372-13630326 GCF_000442705.2 Elaeis guineensis | reverse complement strand
CCTACCTTCAGATCGAGCCACGTCACCTCCATCCGCTCCAACGAACCCGTCCCAATGGCCGCACGCCACGTGGCGTAAAGGCCGCGACGTTTTGTATTCCCAAAGGAACGGCGGGAACGGCGGTTCCCCTTCCCGATGGGACGAGACGTCTGACACCGACAGGATGTCTGACACCGGCGGGACGTCCGACACCTGCAGGACGTCCGACGCCGACATAACACCTGACGCTGATGGGACGGGACATCTGACACCGACTGGACACCTGACGCCAGTGAATCGCTCGGCATTCATGAGATGCCTGACATCGTATCCACCTGCGGTACGGTCGAAATTTGGCACACGGTGAATCCACTCCTTTTCGCCCGACACTGCTGCCCAAACGAAGGCATCGGCCAGCGCACCGTCAGACTCAGGAGTGGAGGGGGGCAACTGTTGGGGAATACCGACCGACCCCGCTCACGCCGACTTATAATCGGGCATATCCGACCGACCGACCGGCCGACCGACCGATCGCCGGATGCCATCACCGGCCGATTAACGGCTCTCTACCGACTGAGGATATGTCGGTCGGGCAGACCTTTTCCACCCTCCCGACCGACTGAACCAGGGAGTCCGATGGCCGACTCTCGCAACATGCCCGACTGACCGTCGGAGGGGCCTGAATCTCCACCCGACGACACACAGCTGATCACCGACCTAAGGTCGGTTGACTCCTCCGATCGCCGTACGGCTGTCAGGGACTGTCAGCCCTGACAGCAGCATGCGGCACTACCGCCTAAGGGCATTATCCTACCTAGGGCATTGTCAACCCTAGTGATTTGACAGCCCCACGGCGATGTGACACTTTCACGACGATTTTGACAGTCTACAGTGAGCTGACAATTCCTCAATTGTCTGCGCCATTAATGACGGCACCATACTACGCTCCACTATATATATCGGGGAAGGCTACAGTGCTGGAGGCCCGAAAAAAACAACAGGCTCGCCCCCTCACCCTCTCGTTGGGTTCTTTACTTTCTTCTCACTGTTGCCTAGTCTCCTCTCTGACTTGACCGTCGGAGGGTCTCCGTCGGAGCCGCCTCCGGCCAGTGCGGATTTTCTTTTGCAGGCGCTTGTTCCCGACGACAAGGCGACGAGGGGATTGGCCGCAACAGATATAAAAAGTTTTCCATATGCCTGCTCTGCCAATACGCTACCCTGTATAAAGGACTCTTGTGACTCTAACTTTGATGATGATTGATTTGGCCGATGTTGCTGCGGATGGTTTGGATCTAGGTGTTCGGTTTTCATATCACAACTTCAGTGATAACCGTGTAGAGCTTGGTTAGTTTTCTAATGCTTTTTAAGGTAGAGAATTTTATTTTTTAAGTTTACAATGGGCTAAATGCATATGAAACTTGACTATGTATCTCCATACATAATATTTTAAAATTTAAGAAAAAAAAGGCAGAACAACATTGGAGCTAGTGGTCATATATGGGGTGGTGGTGCCCACTGTTCTCCTGATAATCACTGGCTATCGCATCAAAAACAAATGCTAAAAAAAATACCTTAATATTTCCATTCATCAAGTTTGTGAAATTTTTGAAAACATCAAATTTGTGAAGATCGGGATCCCAGAATAAAGGAGAAGAAGAAAGGGAGAGAAGTCTCTGACCTATATTCACCTACACATAACTATGTTGAAAAAGCAGTATCTGCATACCGTAGAGGTCCTTGCGTGCTTATGCTTTGATCTTGTTAGAGTTTGGTGTATTAGTTCTACTTTAGAAAATTTGTACTGAAAATGTTTCAACGAATTTCCTTCTGTCTCAATACCAAATCCTGAAAGGCCAAAACAAACAGCTATCCCTTTTGTTTCTTTTTTCCCACCTTTGTTTTTAATTTAGAAAACTATCTGCTGCACTTCTTTGCTGAAATTTGTTAAAGACAATAGAAGTGACCACATCAACATATATCAAACTTACTTTTATTAGGTAACAAGCACACCAACAAGAAGACCAGCCAGGCATGTTTACAAGATAGTTTTTGGTAAATTTACAATAGGATGGAACAGTAAAGACAGTGGAAGATACATAAGGGATGAGGCTTGAAGATCGGTGATATCTGATCTTCTTAGATTCACTAATATGCATAGAATTCTTTACTTGTATCTGCATCTCCAGAGAGAACAATACTCCTACTATTGCAAGCAAACATATCTATTGCTTTCTTCAGTTCAGCTTCAAATACTTCAGCCTGCCAAAGAAGTGAAAAAACAAACCCCATTAGTTCTGCTTAGTGGTTTTAACATGATGCTAAACAACCAAATTTTAAGAAGTTTTGGCATTATGGGAAGAAGTCATGGAACAAAAACAACCTACCTTTTTGGCAAATTCTCAAAAAAAAAAAAAAAAAAGGGGTACCTTTTAGGTAGGATAACAAGGCTACATGAAAGAATAAAGTGACGCAAGTGATTGTGCCACTTAGAAAGCTTATTTAAAAGCCCGAGTCAGCCTTGGAAAGCCTATGCATAGCTCATCAGAGCCATATTGTTTTTTTATAAGTTCTTTGCCAAAATAATATGTCATGTGGCCTTGGTGGGTTGAACAGGGGACAGTGGATACTGAATAGTTGTCCCGATTATCAAAAAATAATTAAAAAAATCCCAACTGAGAGCAAATGTTCCATTGATGACATATTCCTTAAAACCAAAAGGAGTGAGAACTAAGAAGGAGAGAGAGAGAACAAGGGAATAAGAAGGGAAAAAGGAATGGAACAGTAACTGTGAGCAGTGGAATATACTACCTTCGCTCCTAACGAGCCACCCTGCTGCTGGAGGACCTGTAATTTGGGAACGGCACATGGCCTGCCTCAATGTGATTAATGTCCTCAACAAGAAGCTCATAGTGGCGCTTCACCTCTTCAGGTGTCTTCCCCCCCACCGCTTGGGCTACTTTGAGCCATCGGTCGGGGGTGTCCTTGTCATACTTCGCCAGGGCCTGCTCGAACAACTTGTTCTCCTTCAAGGTCCAGGGGGTGTTCAAGCTGCCTGAGGATCTCAGTGAACTGGAGGCCATTTCTCTGAGCTAAAGTTCAAAGAAAACTGCTAAAAGATGCTTAATTCTAAATGCACAGAGAGATGTTATATTAGATAGAGGAGAGTTTGGAATTGATCGAAGAGAAGTTGAGTGGGTTCAAACTGTAAGCTCAAAGGAAGTAGAGAGAAGGACTACTCAGCTCTGAGGAGGATGGAGGAATGGAAATGTACTTCTTCAAGTTCCAAACTCTGTGGACTTTATGTGAGCTGATCTGGGGAAGAAGTTGCCAAGGGTGCCACTTATAAACAGTAGGGTAATGCGTTTGTGGGGCAATGGCTGCCAGTTGAGAATAATGAAGGAGAGCAGAATATCGATGACTCGCACCCTTGAGAACCATTAGCTAGGAGTGAGGACCAGTCCAGAGTGAATCTTTCCTTCCCCACATTCTATTTCCTAGTTGTAGTCTCCCCGTTCCTTGTGTATTAAATTATAGATTTATGTGTCATCTTTAAGAGCCTAATTTGCTGCCACTAGCATCAAATATATTTGGGTGTGATCATCCCTAATCTAACAACAGTTTAAAAAACAAATCTAGATTATGGACTATGACAAAAGCATGCATGAGGATACTGCTTACTAAAAAGAGATCCTCCTTCCACAGGGATTTTGACACAAACTAACTGGCCTAATCTTTTCATAAAAAGACCTTGGCCTTCTGAGTCTAATTCCCTTTATTTGTCTCTCCTGCTCCACAAGAAGTAGGAACAAAGGGGTCATATGGCCTGCAGTCTGTCCTTCACCGCGATCTCTGTTAAAAAATAGGATGTGCTTTGGTTTGCAGAGTCCTCTGACCCAGCGATAAACGTGCTATTCTGTTACATAATTTAACACATCCTTGCTTCTCCAAATTAAGTTTGGTAGTTTAAAATGTCGAATTCAAGTGCTTCTCATACTCTTCTTTTTATCATGTTATTCTACTTATTTTAGCATTAGGCCATCAAACATGTTGTTGGAGTTAAATACATAAATACCTTTTAGAAGCATTACAGGAATTAGAATGAACGTTTTCTCTGGAAGTTTATATTAGATCTCAGGGAATGAGCGAAGTGTACCCTAGAGATCTTTTTAGGTGAGTTTCAGATTATTTTCAGATAATACATGTGACCAGATTTTTAGTCAACCAGATAAGCTTGACCATATGAGCAGTTTGCGCACCAAATTTTAATTCCTGTTCACCTGGCAGAACATTAATTAATAGAACAATCTAACTTGATAATGCTTTTAGATTTTGAAATCTGCTTTCACCAAGTACTTTCACATCATTATCTAAATGAAAGAAAATAAGATTCAACACTACATGTAGTAGGTAATTGTTGCATTACTTACAAGATACATTTGACGTAAATAAAAGTATTTGGCATGTATATAATCCTACTAAAGGCAAAGATAAACCTTCTCTCTTAATGACTACAAATGGAAATATATTGAAAAAGAAAGGTTCTGTATATTTATCGATGACACTAGAATCTATCATGACAATTTTTACAGAATGAAAATTTGACAACTTGGAGGAAAATCAGATTTCTTGGAATCTTTGTAAATGAAGTATCAAAAAGTTGAAGAGTGGAGAATCTCAAGGCTGGAACCATGTTGGGACGGCCCTTGACAAGTTGATGTGCCTTTTGCATATTCGCAGTGCTGGAAACTCATGAAAGTATCTCCTCCAAAGTTGGAGGTGAGAGAGGCGGCTGGAGAGGGAATCTTGTCGAAGAATTTCATAAAAGCAGTAGGATGATGATGCCACAAAAAACAATGTCCAATGGTCTTGATTTAATTATGATCAGTTTGTAATTGTTCCATGATACTATAATGTGGTACAGCTTTTTATTAATTATTGAACACATCATTCACAGGGTATCTCAGTATATAATGTTCTCTGATTTGATGGCTAAAATATACTGTATTCTGTTGATAGCAAACTCCTGATAATGCAACTGCAACAAAGCACTGCTAGTTCATTACATAACATCCATCACTCTTGTTGCGGCCAATCCCCTCGTCGTCTGGTCACCGAGAACGAGTACCTGTAAGAAAAGTTCACACTGACCGGAGATGCCTCCGGCGGGACTCTCCAACGATCAAGTCAGAGAGGAGACTAGGCAACAGTAGAAAAGAATCAGGAGCTCGCGGAAGAGAGCTAGGGGAGAGAGAGAGAGAAAGAGAGCTCAGGAGTTTAGAGAAACCTCTCTTTCTTTTTTTACCAACACTGTTGCCTTCTCCGTTTTATAGTAGAGCGCGGCGTGGTCCCGCCATTAATGATGCAGACAACCGAAGAGTTGTCAAATCGTCGGAGACTGTCAGAGTCGCCACGGACCGACAAGTCACCGTGGACTGTCAAATCACTGGGGCTGACCTATGTCCTTGGCAGGACGATGCCCCCAGGGCGGTCACGTCGCATCTTCTTGTCAGAACAGCAGCCCATAGCAGTCGTACGGCGTTTGGGGAGCTGACCGACCATACGTCGGCATTCGGCTGCGGGACGTCGGGTGAAGATCTGGAGACACCGTCGGCTGGTCTGGCGTATTGCGGGAGTCGGACGTCGGTTGCCACCCCCGTCCGATAGTGAGTCGGTAATTTGGGCTCCGTCGCTCGGCTAGTCGGGAACAGAATGGATCTGCCGATCGACACACCTTCGGTCGGATAATGTCGGCGGTTATTGTCGGCAGTCGTCGGTCGGTGCGGTCGGTAGAATCGGACGTAGGTCGGACAGGCCCGAGGGTGAGTCGGCGTAAAAGGGATCGGTCGGTATATCCAACAACTCTCATCCACATATTTGCAGCTAATTTTAGATTTTTTTTTGAATTTTTGTTTCCAAGTTAGTAATACCATTGCCTTTTGCAATGCTTTACTATTCCCAGCTACATATTCACTCTCATTGCTATTTATATTAGCATACCCAGATAAGTAAATTCTGTATTTTGTTAATATTAATGCTCCTGTTTACCAAATACTATGCATCACTCCAGTAGACAATTATGTTTTTCTTTTGGATAGAAAAGAAGTCGGATGCACAAATTCACTACCCATTGTGCATACTATTTACAATGTACCAATTCTCCATTCCCATCAATCAGCTAATTGTAAACATAGCAACAAATTTCTCCAAAATATTGCACAATCTCAAATAATCTACTGATTTATACTTTGCCAAATTATTCTCCACTCTGCCCAACATATGCTAGGAACACTTGTGGCTTGCACAGTAATGAGTGTATATATTGTTACTAGTGTTGTGTTTTCTATATTTTGTTCATGTCGCTCATCCTATTCTTGCTTTAATACTCAAAAACATAAAACTATATAACATATCTACATTTTTTTTAAAAAAAATCATTATCTGAAAACTATTCAATTTTCTTTTGCAAATTATCTGCAATTTTCAAATTTCGAATATTTGGCCGAAAGCCAAATTGTTCCTTGACACCGAACTTGTGACTGTGACAGTAAAGAGTTAAAATAAGGTTTAATGGTTATGAAGATGATTATCTACTCTTTCAAGCAAAGAACAGTTCTTATCATTCTTTCTACCACAACTATTATATCATGGAATGTCCAGCCTATCATGTGTCAAATCAATGACACTCCGGTGACATAACAATGTTGGTTGCAATTGGAATCTTCCTAAGACCTGGGAACACACCATAATATATGCTGCTTCGTGAGATGGGGAGGGCTAAATTTGGAGGTTCTTTTTTTTTTTTTTTTTTTCACACCACGTCCAAGAATTTATCAAAAGTACGCGTGGATTCTTCCCTTATCCCAAGTTGTAAAATTGTGCCAGATAAAAGCTATATATTTGGAAAGCTCCATTCCGTAAATAATCTGCCGCTCCAATTAACCACTGATCTTGTTTAAATTAATCAGAAGATAGAAAATGATTATTTTAACTTTGGTTAATTTGAACCAAGCTCTATTCGTTGTTTGTGACTCCAAACCTGAACTCCATGTTGTGGTCCTCCATGATGGGAGGGGAGCAAAGGGAGGAAGCATCAGGAAACGATACCCAGGGGGGAAAAGCTGATCATCCGTTGGCTGGAAGGAAAGGAGAGACAAAAGGCAGCGAATCTGGGGGTTTGTTGGTCATGATATCTCTCCAAAGCTGACCGTTTTTTAGTGGATAAATATTATGAAAAAGTTGGCCAACTATATCCGGCTTAATCTATAAATATCATGGGAAAGTAAGAGAATCTTGAACCAAGAGCAAACTAGTAGAATCGTACCTGGCTCAATCTGTAAATAGGGATGAAAGAGGAGACGCTAAACGTAATTTCAATAAATCTGGGACGTGATATGCAAAAGAACTCCTATAATATTAAACAGGACCGAGTCCCTAACAAATCTGCAATCTGAACTACGAAATGGTCCTTTCTGATTTATAAAATGGTGGTCAGATGTCCTTTGGATACCTGTGCAATTGGTTTGGATTATTTAAGTGGTCCATTCTCAAGTTGAAGTAATCCATCATGGTCTCGGTATCTATTAGACTGGGTTCTCTAGCAATTAATCAGTTCTGGCATCGAATTCATTCTGTCTGCAGTGACAGATGAAACAAGCAATTAGAAGACAACCAAGATAAGATACTATGGCTTTTAGCTGTCTACAGAAGTAGCATTCAACCCCAGGCCTTATCCATACTGACAATAAAGTAGAGTTGCTCCACTACTTGGCATCTTATATCGAAGGTTAGAATGATGTTAGAATATGAAATTATACCAAACTTGTTTTTATTAAGCAATAAGCATGATACAAAGTAGTAGACAGACATGTTTGTCGCAGTCTATAGTGGAATTACAATAGGATGGACGGGGAAGGTGAAAGGTACAATAGAGACATTAGGCTGCTGCAAGATCGGCGATCACCAATCTTCTTAGAGTCGTTTACATGCTTCTATATGGCAATCCAGTCCATACAGGTATATCTATTACTGCATATGCTTCACCTGAGCTTTAGATACTTCAACCTGCCGAATAAATTAACGAACCAATGAGATCAGGATATAGTAGTAACTCATAAAACACGTTTCTAAACAACCAAGCTTTGTGAAGTTTTGGCATCATATAAAGAAAGTATATACTTCAACAATCACATGACTTCCAAAAAGGCTAGGAAGACAGCGCAGAAGAATAAAGTGTCGCAAGTGAATGCGACTTGCAATACATATTATAAAGCACAAGCCTGCCACAAGCTTGGAAAGCCCATGGCCATACATTTTTTGGTTTAGGTCTAAATCTTGTTCTAGGATTATATTTGATGTGGCCTTGGTGAGTTGGACAAGGGATCTGAGCCCAAGGAAAGTGTGGATACTGGTAGCTAGTTTCCCTTTCATCAAAAGAATATAGTAGTCCAAGTTAGGTGACCGAGCTGCCCAACCGAAAGCAACTCCGTATCCAAGACTTATTCCCCGGGAAAGCGGAAGTGTTGAGAACTGAGGAAGTGTAAGAGGACAAAAACTGGAACAGTACATTGGTGGAGTGGAACAGACCACCTGTGATCCTTACCGGCCATTGCCGACTTCACTGGATCAGGGGATCAGTAGTTGGGGAATGACACATGACCTGATTCGATGTAATGGATATCCCTGACGAGCAGTTCATAGTGGCGCTTCACCTCTTCGACCGACTTGCTGCCGACGGCCTGAGCCACTTTGCGCCAGCGGTCGGGGGTGTCTTTGTCATACTTCGCCAGGGCCTCCTCAAACCTCTTGTTCTCCCTCAGGGTCCATGAGGAGTCCGAGGTGCGTGAGACGCTCATTGAACTGGAGGCCATCTGTCAGCAGGATGCTAGGAATGGGATTAAGATTGTAGCGGATAGTACTGGTGGAGAGTTGGAAGATGGAAAGGAGAGAAGTTGGGCGATCACCGAAGGGAAAGGACTTCTGTAAGTTTATGAACTCTATAGACTGTGTGTGTACTGGTACCGGAAGGCAGTTGCAGAGGACGCTCCTTATAAAGAGGAGGGGAGTGGGATTGTGGGGTGGTGCTAGTTGGAGAATAATTTTGGCCAAAAAGATAAAGGAGGAATGACGGCAGAATATGGGATGACTCGTTTCCACCAGAACCACAAGGAGCAAGGACCAGGAACCACCAGCTCCCTCTTAGCGGGGAGGGGGATATTTTTCCTTTGGAAGTTGTAGCATCAACCATGGATTCTTCTTCACATCTCTTGGGTATCTCTTCTTAGCAATGCACATTAAGATTACAGCCAGGCATTTAATCCAAGGAAGGGGGGCCAACAATAGCAACTAATAACGATGGGCCAAAGAGATGGTAATATTTATGCTGGTGGAACACCTTGCATTATCAATGTAATTACTGGTCCCGGCGATCTACTTGCCGGAACTAAATCAAACTAAATAGCTACATTTTTACACGCGAACCCCTGTCACGCGTTGGAATTATAGAAAACTTCTATTCGGGTATTATAACGCATAAATCCGTAAAGGCTCTCCGCCTGTCGAAGTGTCGGATGTTTTACAGGGTGGGGAGTGGGGAGCGCGCGATGTCTTCTTCCAAGGACCTTCCGAGCCCCGACGGCGGCGGCACTGGCGAGGGAGTGTGGTCATGGTCTTCCACGACGGCGGCGGGGAGAGAATCCAGAAGGAGATCCTGGAGCTCAACGCCGACTGCCCCACCGGCCCAAGGGCAACAAACTCTACCATTGGGTACCACCATCATCGGCTTTAAATTATTCTATTAGACCATGATCCTTTCTTACCTCCTCCTCTTCCATGGAGAACACCTTACCCTCATTAATTTCGATAAATCGGTCATCAGAAAAGAAAGGGAAGCATGGGAATTAGTGGCATTAGTTAAGATTACATGAATTATAGAATCAAAGTTGGTAATTTTAGTTGAAAATGTTATCGTTTTGCCTCACCCTCATTAATTTCGATAAATCGGTCATCAGAAAAGAAAGGGAAGCATGGCGATTTGTAGCATTAGTTAAGATTACATGAATTATAGAATCAAAGCTCGTAATTTTAGTTGAAAATGTTATCCTTTTAGCGTAACTCATCACCCTATAGGAGTACTAGACCAAGTTTACTGATGGTATGTGGATGTTTTAGCTGTGGCTTGGTATGTATTTTTTCTTAGTATGTTTTATTCCATGGGAAAAGGTTTTTCCTCCTTAGGTTTTTGTTTATTTAGGGTGCGTTTGGTTACACTTTTTGATTTTTAAAAAGTTTTTTTTATTTTTTTGATTTTTGCTATTGAGTAAAAGCAAAAAAGTAAAAAGTATGTTTGGTAACTACGGTGCTATAAAGCAAAAAGCAATATTTGGGGACGGTAGATGAAGAGCTCGACGAGAGAGAATGGTTCGGGAAGGGAGGGAGAAGGGGGTGGGGAGGTGAAGAGCTCGACGAGAGAGAAGAATTCGGACTCTTTACTTTTTGGTTAGGCGTTTTAGATGTGTGGAAATAAAAAAAACAGAAAAATAAGTTTTGGAAAGCAAAAAATTTTTGCTTTGCATATAAAGCAATTATTTTGATTTTTTTGCTTTTTGCTTTTATGGTGTTACCAAACATTGCTTTTTAATTTTTGCTTTTTAAAAATCAAAAAGCAAAAAAGTACTTTTTAATGGCTAACCAAACGCACCCTTAATGAGTTAATGATTAATCTGTTTGGATTGAAATGTTGTCTACAACCTTATAAAGGTGATGACATTTATGAAACATGCCTCAATATTTCTTGTGCTTTTTGTTTTACGTGGGTTTGGATATGAACAAATAGTGAAGTAGAATAGAATCGATATAGCCGACTCCATTTAGGGTGTGCTTGGTCCATGATTAGAGTCAAAATTAGAATTGGAATTGGAATGACCATATTCCTCGATACATTTGGTTCACAACTAGAATCGGAATGAGATTTGAATACTAAAGAGAGTCGGGATTGAACTTTAGGGATTGAGGCATTCCCATTTCTCCTGAAATCGGAATGAGAATGGGACTCCCCTTAACCAAATAGCTGAAATGAGAACCACTCATTTGTATTTCCATTCCAAAGTCCAACTCTCCCCAACAAAACATGCCCTTGAGATGGTAAGGTTTGTTGTTCTTGTGTATGCTTTTCTTTATTTTTCTGTTACTAGGAATTTACTGCATGTTCATTCCTAGTTTTTCTTTCGAGCCAAGATAGGTCAAAGTGTTATAGAACAATTAAAACAAAAGCGAATATGTAAATTAGAAAAAAGAAAAATTCATATGTATGCCTAGGGGGACTTTAAAAAAATAGAAAAATATAAAGTAAAAGAAGAATGTAGAAATAAATAAAAGGAGAAAAATAAAGAGAAAATAGAAGAGAGAAGACAAAGTAGGAGTATAAAGACCAAAAAAATAAGGGTAGAAGCAGTTGGAGAAGAAAAATAGTAAAGGAAAAGAAAAGGGGAAAGAAAAGAGGAAGGAAAGAAGAAGAAAGGTGAACAGCTGAAAAATTTTAAATAAGGATCCATCCATATCAAAGGCATGCATTTTATGATATGAGAGAGTGCATTCATAAAACATTAAACGCACCAACTTTTCGAATAAATTTCTTCATTGCAAAGAACAATCAAGATGAGAGAGAGGGCGGAGGAAGGGGAGATTGATAGGGAGTGCGCTCTTGGCCATCGATGACACTGATGTTATTCCTTATGAGTATTCGAAAGGAGATGCTGGAGCTCAATGTTGACTCAATCCCCTTCCCCCACCAGCTAGTTTTTTCATTGGCCTCACGGGCAATAGCCTCTACTCTAGGAACTCTACCATCATTGTCTCTCAAGTTACCTTTTATATGCAACCCACCAAGGTTGTAGGTATTGGTTTTGGTACTTGTATCAGCACCCAACAAGTATAAGTTGTATTGCATGTCAGTACAGTGCATCTCTTGGTACCTGCTCTTGGTATGGGGGACTGTATCAGCATTGGTTCCGTACTAGTCTGATATAAAGTATGCGTGGTGCTAACTAGTATAATCCAGTTGTTAACTCTTTGAAACCCACTTCGACCTCTTCTTCCATCAAGAACCACCTTACCCATTTTATTTCGATGAATTGCTCACTGGAAAGAATGAGAATTGTGGTAATTAATAAGCAGCGGCAGTTAAGATCTTATATATCTTAGTTAAATTTTGTGTTTCAGTCTTGAAATTTTAGTTCTAAGATTTAGTCCTTTCAACTTAATTGCCTTTGTATAGAAGAGTTGGGTGGAGGTTATTGATGGTATGGTATTATCTGTGGCTGGAAATGTGTTGTTAGCTAGCATGTATAATTCCATAGGTCTACTCTTCACTCCCTTACCTTTTTTGTTTATATAATGGGTTATCCATGTATCCACAACCATGCAACATTGTCCCAAATTTATGCATCCTCATTTGCCAGGCGTTCCTATATGGACTGCACATGCATTGAATCATTTATTGGTTTCTATCTGCAAATTGTTAATGCTGATTATTTTATTTGAAGAATGCTATATAGAATATAGCTCTTGTTCATGTGATGTGATTTGCACTAATGGATGCATTATAATGTCTGAAATTGTTTCTTAACATGGGTTTGAATGTGGACAAATGGTATAATAGGATCCATATAGCTGATCCAATTTAATGTAAGAAGTGTTATTGTTCTTGTATATGCTTTTATTAATGTTCTCATATTGCATGAAACTTAACAAATTTTCCCTCATAGTTTTTCATTTTAATTATTGAACTTTATAATATTGTTGTCCTGGTTTTGTTAATTGAAAATGTGCAGAACAAAATGAACTATAGTGGTCAAAATGCTTATAGCATCTCATTTCCTTATGTAAATGTTTCACAATTATCGATAGATTTTGTTTCTATGAGGGGACTGTTTTGTTATAGTTGCCTCAATGGCAAAGGAAGCAATGGTGTTTATAACATGAGATGGAATAAAAAAAATGAGAGTGAGTCGAGAGGTTGAGAAAACCATATATGGGTGGTTTCTAAGTTCAAGTTCTAAGGGAGGAGATAACTATTTTGTTTTTTGGTGAACAAGATATAGATATTTTCAAGTTTTCAACTGTTAAGGATGAAGGAAAAAGGAAGGAGAACAACTTTTGTAAGTTTAAGCTCTATGGAATTTATATAAGCTGATATGACGAAGGAGTCACCGAAGGTGCTATATGTAAACAGGAGGGGAGTGGGGATGGTGGGGTGGAGCCATTTGGGAATAATACTGGAAAAGGACTAAAGGAAGTAGCAGGGCAGAACATGGATGACTTGGGTCTTTTGAGAGCCAGAAGGGGTGAGGACCAAAAACAACGAGTGTGTGTGGGAATGGAGAGAGTCACTGTCATCCTCTTAGAAGGGAGGGGATCTTTCTGACCGGAAATTATTGCATCTGATGTGGATCTTTCCTTCCTCCCTTATATTTTTCTTGTGGCACTCCTTCGGTCCTTCCTCTGTTCCTTTGTGTAATCATCATTAATACACAAGCTCTTTAACTTATCATCCTTTTCTGCATATGACATAGTGTTTCATATATGAATGTATCACGTATATGAACGAAATCCAGAGCACAAAAGCTATTGTACAAGGCTGCCTTATGTACTCACTTATCGGAGTAAGATCTTCTAAACTTCATGGAATTCTTAGACACTAATAGCTACCATCATAAATTTCTGTTTTTATTGCTTCCTGCTTTGATACGTGACAGCATTTGTAGCTTGCAATTATTGGCTGCATGGACTAAATAAATTTTGATGCTGACATGGAATAAGAACTCAAGCATGCCACTTGCTAAAAAGAGATCCTGTCCAGGGATTTGAATGAAACCTTGTTGTAATATTCCTTTTCAAAAGAAATCAGAGAAGGGCCGTCACCTTCTGTTGAATGGAATCTAATCTCTTATACATCTCCTGCTTTTCTGGAAATTGGGACAGGGAAGTGCATGGCTGGCCTGCAGTCCTTTGTTCACTTGAATCGCTTTTTTTCAACCCAAAAAGAAAAATCCTATGTGGATTCTACCCAATCAGCCATCAATTCCTTGTGCCAACGTGGGCATGTGTGCATGAGGAACTGATACGATGAGGGCAATGGATCAAAACCGGTAACATTAATCATTACCCAGTTTTGATCCTGGCAATCCAGGATTCTGGGAGGAGTGGACTGCAAACAAATCTACTCTTTGGTCTTTTTTGCATAAAATGACCGTCTCAAGACTTGAATCCATGCTATCACACTTATTAATCCAAGACATTTACTTTTGTACAAAGCAGTCGTCCCTTTCCATAGCATTGCTCTTTAAAGCATGGTGTGTGAGCATTCTAACATTAAAGAGCATTGGTAAATTCTTATTCTTGTGACTACAAATTGTTATTTCTGTACAAAAGGATTCTAATGTATTTATTCTGCAACAACGCTGATGAATTTTACACAATGAAAAGCTCGATCCATGGATGCAAACAGATTTCCTGAAATATTTGTAAGATAAAATACCAACAACTTGGACCAAGGAGAATCTTAACCCATAGGAATATGTTGGATTCTGGAGTTTTACAAGTTGATCTCCCATTCTTCTCACAAAAAGGAGAAAATGAAAAAAGTTGATGGCCCTGCCCTCTTGCATATTCGTGGTACTAAAAATCCAAAGTATCCCCCTAAAGCTGAGAGGGACTGCAGTTCAATAATCTTAGAGTGGTAAGATTATACCAGAAAACACGTCAAACAGTCTTGATATAGTTTATCACTTTGAATCCATGATTCCACTGCATGGTGTAATTTTTTTATGAACCACTGGATACATTGTTCACAAGGTACCTCATCCAAGTTCAATATCACAAGAAATTTATATTATATTCTATTATTGCCAATACTCCTGCTGATAGAGTCTTGTCTCGTTCTAATTATTTAAACAGACTCACTGCCACTCCGCTGATTATTTATGATGTATCAGTTTTGCAGTAGCATCACTGTTGTCATCTTTCAGCTGACTATAGACATAGTAACAATATTCTCAGGTTTGTTAAGGAATCTCAAAAGAATCATTACTTTATGCAAATTATTTTATAGATATTTAGAAAAATAAATTTATCATGATGTTGCCAACTTATTTGTGAACTCTTCCTGACCTAAATTCAAGAAAAATCCATGGATTACAAATTAACAAGTCTCTCTGCTATTGGTGGTTTTTTTCCTCGTTATTACCGTTTACATGAATGAACATTTTTTACATTCTATGAATATTTTTCATACTTTTGGCAAAATCCCTGCATTTGTTTCTCAGATTCATGAATCTTTGGCCCTAGCTGAATAGTTCCTGAATGACAAACTTGTGTGTGTAACTGGATGTATTGAAGGTTTGATTTATAGACATTGGTAACAACTCTTTCAAGTGAAGAAGTGATGCATTCATTCGCACAACTACAATGGGTTTGGATTTTACTACTAGCATACCACAGGTTTCAATTTTTTTTCAGAAAAAGTTGATCCATCACAGGTTTCACATTGTTCTGTCCTAAAAGTACCATAATAATGATTTCTATTAATATTCCTCAAAAAATAACTACTATTTTTGTTACTTTTGTGACTCCAAAGAAGGAAGGCATGCTGGTTTTGATTAATATTATAATCTTTAGAGCGTTGCTTTCAAAGGTATAGCTAGTAACATATATTGGTATCTATTATTACCCAAAGCAAAGAGAGTGGCACCACAACCTCTGAATTTTGTGAGAGATGGTCAAGCCTATCATGTGTCGATTCAAACAATTATTCAGGTGGCAATAACAGTATTGGTTTTTCAGTTTGAATCTTCCTACAATCTGCGAAGGCATCACCAAAGTCCTCATTTTTCTAGTGAGATTGGGAGGGTTAAGATTTTAAAGTGCGACAGGTCTCTGACAATTTGCAAGGCACGTGTACTACAAAGTGATCCTTGCTGATATTTACAGACATAACCTGTAGATACCTTTCCCATTGGTTCTGATAAATATTTTCTTGGGAATTACAGTGGAGGACCACCAATAATTTCTAAAAGACTCTGACACAATGTTTGAGCCTGCAACCTCCAAATGGAGAAAAGATGCTTACACTTGGCTATGATGCAGCTTATTATTGGTTACCTACTTTTCTAGTTTGATGATTCCATGATGGTCTTCTATCCACTTAACTGGATTTTTCATTGATTATTGAATCCCAACATTGAATTCATTTTCTGTCACAATGACACGATAGAGACAAGGAAAGAGGAGAATCAAGATAAAATACTGTGTTGTTTTAGTTGTCTGAAGTCCCTATTTAAGATGACGTCCTAAGGGTAAAAATAGATTTGCTGCACTGCTTTGCTGAGATGCTTTTGCTTCAATAGCTGAGAGCTGGGTTTAATCCTGCCCTCACTCCAGAACTCAGCTGGGCTTCCACCCATCATAGCTCTCAAAGAAAATTGCAAATTTATGTTATGTAAAATAATGGAGAGTCATATAGAATAATACCAAACTTGTTTTGTTAAAGGTGTAAGTACACCAACTAGAAGACTGGCCGGACATGGTTATGGCAGTCTTCAGTAGATTTACGATATTCAATCGGATGTTTTCAAGAAGAGATACATTAGGCTTTTATAAGATCAGTGATCACCGATCTACTTCTTAGGTCACTTGGATTGCATCTGACTTTTTATCTATCTGGAAATTCAGAGTCGAACAATGCTTCTAGAGAGAAGTAGATAGTGCTTTATAGTATGTGCTTCAGTCGAGCCATAGGTACTAGCCTGCCAAACAATTGAGAAATAACTACCACATCAGAGATGAGTGCAATCATTTCAAGTAGACAGCAAGACTATTTGAAAGAATAAGATTCTGTCAAATATTATGGAACATACCTCTGATATAAGCTTCTGACATAGACTAAGATCATGCGGAAGTACATAGTCAACTCAAGGAAGTATGCTTGCTTTAAATACACCAAGAATGTTATGACATTTTTTTTTTTTTTTGTTTGAGAATCTGTCAAATTCTCAGGAAGGAAATGTGAATCATGGTTATCACAGTCTTCAGTAGATTTACAGTATGATGAAGGGGAGCAATAATGGAGGAAGTATGATGGTAGGAGAGTGTAAGTGAACATACATAAGAAGAAAACAGAAAGGCTTTCTCCTATAAGATAAGCAATAATTAATCTTCTCTCAGCAGCTGCTATTACTTGATTTGAAGTCACTCATGGTCTTTAATCCAGCACTATGTGCATCTGATATCTGGAAATATAAAGAGGTTTAATTCTCCCACTATCTCATAGAGACCTAGCTAATTAATGCTTTTTAATTTTTGCTTCAACGGAGCTTGAGGTACTTCAGCCTGCCAAATATATTAGAATAAACAAACACATGAGGTCTGTCTCGTGGTATTCATAGAACTTTATTACTATATAACCAAACTGTATGAAGTTTTGGCAGCATAAAAATAAAAAAATAACAACAACTATGTAAATTTCAGGAATGACTGCTAGGCGAATGTGACCCAGAAAGCATCTTGTAAAGCCTGGGTGGCTGTGTCAGCCGCAAGCTGGGAAAGCTCATCAGAGCTGTACTTTTATTATTATGTTCTGTTTTGTGCTAGGAGCCTAGGACTAGATTTCATGTGGAGTGGGTGGGTTGAACAAGAGACAAAAAGCTGAGGGAGAGTGCAGCCAACTGAAAGCAAATGTTGCATCCATGTCTTATTCTTTGGAATACGAAAATGGATAAGAAGTTATATAGGAACGAGCAAGAGAAGACAAAAGGCTGAGGGAGAGTATAACCAACTGAAACCAGATGTTGCATCCAAGTCTTATTCTTTGGAATGCAAACAAGGATAAGAAACTATATGGGAAAGAGCAAGAGAATAAAAACCACCTATACTCATCAGGGCCGCAGTCAATCAAGGGGGTTGCTGTATGAGGTGAGATGGTAGTATAGACAGGGGAGAGTGGGGAAGTGGACATGGGAGAAGCTGGAAGTCCTTCAAAGTCTGAGCTCCAAGGAAGAGGAGAAGCAGAGCGAGAGAACTCTGTTTCCTAATCATAATATGGAGTTTCTCTGGGCTAATATGGGGAGGTAGTTGCCAAAGCCCTGGTTGCCAAAGAACCTGGAACAAAACTTAGTATAGCCCACTTATCCCATTTTATTTAACCAACCGACTTTTATTTGCACTGGAATAAAGTGGATTAAAATAAGGATTAAAAGTGGAATTTTGTGAAAGCTGATATGCCACTTTTTATCACCTGCTTCTTTAAACCTAGAAAATACCATCTGACCAAATGCTCAATAGATTTATACATTTTTATCAATGATTTTTACCCCAAAATTATTCCACTTATGCATTAACTTGGATACATCTATACTGAAAACAGACAAAAGTGGCAAGCTTTTCTCTATTTATCATGGCTACATCCCTTTTTGGTGACTAGAAAATTTGCAAACTTTTTTTGAGGTAAATAGACTTGTGCATCTCAAACAACTTTTTTAGAATAAGTAGGCATAACTACAGAATATGCCAGCCAAAACTCGTTGATGATGGATGAGCAAAAACTTATCCATACTTACCGTTCAAAGGTAATATTACTTCAAGAACAAGATATGAAAGAAGGTCCTGTGTCATTTAACAATTTGCTGCACATCTGTATTGCTAAGGAGTCCCTATTAACATTAATAAAAACCAAAATGTTTAACACCCGGTCCTTCACTTGGCTACATTTAATAAATAATCCTTGCATTGTGAGCCCTCTTTTGTTTACTTCTTTATTCATAGTTAAGCTTGCTTTCAGAAACAGATTACAATCCTTATGTTTCTACTTTATGCACGGAACAAGTACTGGGGATAAACAGGCTATTAAAATCAAGGACTGGAAATAACATATCCAGCCAGTAAGGACCAACATACATGATAGACAACCCGAGGGGGCGGAAATAAAATTCCCCTGAAAAATCTTAGCCATCTTGTGTCTTGTGGGTTCCTTCCCTTTCTATTACCATAGGTTTGATCTTTTTAAGTGGTCCTTTTCTAACGTGAAGGAATCCATGGTGGTGTCGGTATCTATCTGCCTGGAATTTCAATACATAATTCAACTCAAAATTGAATTTATTCCATTTGAAATAACTGATGGCTCAGGTGGAAGGAGAGAAAACTAGATAAGATACTGCGACTCTTTCTAGAAAAAGATGGAGGGAAGAAAGGAATGGGGTGGGCATAAAGTACTACTTGGTTCCAATTCCTAATTTGGTAGCTTAAACAGGTGATGGCTATACTTGAATTGGTTAGTTTCAAAGAAATCCATAGTTCACAAGGATGCATTCAACCCCTGGGCCATGTCAAAATAAAGAATAACCACAGATTGCTGCATCGCTCTACTAAGGTCTTTTAATTTTAACATTAACTTCTAATGACACTGAAGTTTGTTTGCAAGACCTGCTCCATGGCTATCCTAGGATTTCTCATTTGGAAGAATAGAGAGGACTCTAGATGGAAATATGTCAAACTTAGCTTCATTAAACAATAAGCACACTAACTAGAAGGCTAGACAGACATTTTGTGGCATAGATTTACAATAGGATGAAGAATGAAGGGAAGGTACATAAGAGTAGAAACAGAAGCTTTAATAAGATTAGTGATATCTGATCTCCTTCTGAAAGTCATGTGCATTTTACTTCTGTGAGATCTCCCTGCATCTCCATAGAAGAGTTATGCTCGATACTACTTGATATAAACATAGACACTGCTTCCTACTTGTCGCTTCAGTGGAGCTTTAGATCCTTCAGCCTGCCAAATGGGAGCAAAAAACAGAGAGGAAAAAAGAGTTAAAACAAAACCCATGGGGATTTCCTTTCAGACACTATTCTAAACAATCCAAGAAAATAAGTTTTGGCTGCACATGATGAAGAAACTTAATAATAAATACATAGCTTTTAGAGCAGGAAAGCAACCCTACATGAAAAAAAAAAAAAAAAACAGTGCCACAGGTGAAAGTGACACCAAAAGGCATATTATGAAGCCTAAGCCATCCATAGCTCAATCTAGCAAAGCCAAGATAGCTTATCAAAGCCACTTTTTACGTATAAAATTGATGCAAGTTAGCATAATTGATTATTGGGGTTCCCCTTGAGACAGATAAAAGCGAGTAATAAATCCAAGTCTTATAAATAGTAGTTAGGATTAAGTGAAACAGAGTACCCCTGCCGCCGGACGACCGGTAACTGGGGAATGGCACACGGCCTGACTCGATCTGCCTGACGTCCTCAACGAGCCTCTCATAGTGGCGTTTCACCTCTTCGGCCGACTTCCCACCGACGGCCCGGGCCACATTGTGCCAGCGGTCTGGCGAGTCCTGGTCGTACTTTGCCAAGGCTGTCTCGAACATCTTGTTCTGCTTCGGGGTCCAGGGGGAGCTCAGTGAAGTGGATGCCATCTGTTATAAAAAAAGGAATTGAAAGGATTGCTGAAGAGGGAGGTGATGTAATTCCAAGGAATGGTGAGTTAAGATGGGATGGTAATTGAAACAGAGGGAGTTGGGAAGGGGAGAGGAGAGATGTTGGGGAGCTTCTAAGGCTCAAGGGTATGAGGGTAGAACAGAGAGGGAAGGAGGCTGTTCTAAGTTCTAGATTCTAAGGACTTCGTGTGGACAGATGTGGGGAGGCAGTTGTCCATGGTGCTCGTCATAAATAGGAGGGGAGTGAGGCCGTGGGTGGTGCTCAGGTGTAGCCAGTTGGCGAATAAAGGAGGAAAGGAGGCAGAATATGAGAGGGGAACCACAAGGAGTGAGGACTAAAAACAAGGCTGCGTAGGCCTCAGGGGAGGGAGGAGATCTTTATTAACACAACCTTTAGTCTTCTTGTGATGGCTTTATAAATTAGAAGCAAAAAGGAAAAAGGAATATGTTTTCAGTATTTTAATACTTTAAAATCTTTCATGACTCTCATATTAAGTCCTAAGATCAAGGCTATGTTTCTTATGATTTATGATTTATTGATAAAATTGAGTTCAGATCCTCAACGGTGTCATTTTCGTATTCGGAGTCACATCATCTATCTCAAAGATGGATTATTCTTATCCATTCTAAAATACAATAAGATATAATTAGTATGATACATGATGTATCGTCATCGTAATGACGATGATATTTCTCATATTTTTGAAGATGGATAAATTATTTTTTCATAGATAGCATTTATCTATAAAATAGGAGAAAATTTTATCCATTTAGAAAGTGATAATTTTTTTTTTATTAATCAGTAAAGTAGATATTTAATTTTATTCGTAAGATATTCCATCCTTCTTTTCAAAGCCTCTATCATTTATACCCACTGAGTTGTCTATTTTTTTGAAGTTAAAAAGTATAAAAGGTATTATAGAAAATATGGATAAATTTTAGTAATTTATCTAAAAAAATAGTAATACAAAAGAATATAGTAATAAATTTTGAAGTAATTTTTTTATACTTAAAAAAATATGAATAAATTATTTTTTAATTTTAATATTATCTAAAAAATATTTATTTAGATAAATATAATTTTGAAATAAATTTTTTATCACAATAAAATGAATTTTTAAGATAGATAATATAATGGCTATCTATAATGGTGGTGGGTGTAAAAGTCTCATTGCACGGTTTGTGGGGCAATAAAATTTCAATCTCATTAGCAACCGCCTTAGAGAGCGTTGATCAATTTTTAAAGGACTGCACTAAAATGTTTTCTTTGAAAAGAAAAATAAATCATCTACATTTTTTGATTGCTACGTTTCTCTTCAAAGCCCCACAGCGCCATAGAAAGGGCGTAAAACTGGTTTTTCGTGTGAGAATGGTTTTTAGTGTGAGAAACCGTGTTTTTGGATGTTAACTTGTACCAAACATGCCGACTTTGTCCGTGGCAAACTGGCAGTCCGTAAACTCGTGGTTTGCAGCTGTTTGTGAGAGGTTATGTGGGAGACAGCATTTCTCTCTACTTTTATTTGTTATCTGTTTCCCATCCTGACAAGTACCCTTTGTAAGTCCACCAATTACGGTTTTCTGCTGGCCGTATTAGTCTGATCATGACTTGGGATTAGAGCATAAGGATGCCATTTACTTAAAATAAATCCTCTTTCCAAAGGGACTTGGACAAATCTAGCCGGCTGTATTCCTTTTAGAAGGAAACCTGGCCTTCTTTCTGTCTCTGATCACCCTTATCTGTCTCCCTCTGTCCATAAGAGGAGGGGATAAGGAGTCATATGTCCATTAATTTAAGTGTCATCCCTACTCGTAGGTTTTCGTCTCCTTTCTTTCTTGTCGAGAGAGTGTGCATATGATGAACAATTCGAGATGAGGGGAGAATCCAAGATGAGTCACATATTGAATAAAATTATAAAAATAAAAAATCCGATCGATGTGGTGCACTGCTAACATGGTGCGTCTAGTCTAGGATATAATCACCTAACACACAATGTCGGCCTAGGCTTACATTAGGTGTGAGTTGTTGTTGTTTGTTGAACTCCTCTTGACTGAGCATTAGAAAATGAGAATCAAATATGTTATGTCACTTATCGAAATATTTGATTTATTTAACATAGTACATATATTCAATAAAATTATTTATAAATATTAAAAAAATAAATATTTTTTTATTATGAAAAAATTAAAAACAAAATGGCATGTGACATGTGCTTTACTTGAACAAGAGCATCAGATTAATGATGCATCAGATGACTCCATGATCTGAAGAGCATCGGACCTAATCCTTTTTTTTTTTTTTTTTTTCCCTTGAAGGGAATCGGACCATCATTGATGGTCCAATGGTCATCGGACCCAATTCTTTGTCGAGGGAATGAAGTCGTGGATGGTGTATGGCGCTGAGACGGCGTCATGTGAATGGACAAATTCTTAGATATCAACACTTCCATCCTTTCTGCCACACGTCATCGCCACCAGCAGCGAACGAGCGGAGCTAGTGGGGCTCGTACAAAAGAGAACATGAGAGGCTGTACGGATGGAAGCTCCCCAGAGCAACTACTGTGGCTGCATGGTGTCCTCTGATCAACTCGAGATGGGGTCCCCTGATCAGCTCGAAAAGAGCAGCAGCGGCAGCAATAATAAAATATATGATCATGGAAGAAACAGGAATGGAGTCTGGTCATTGAAAAGTTCTATCAGCGAGTATGTATGGAATGAAACATGATCTTTGCAACAGAATGATAAGGATCGGTTCAACGTTTTTTTGATTGCAATACATGATAAAGAGATGGGTGGTGTTGATAAGTTCGACAGTGGTTGCATTAAATACTTATCGTAATAGATACTTTAACTCTTAATTAATAAATATCAAGGCTATTATTGGCTAATGATTCAATCGGTGAAAAAGAGGAATTTTTTCAATTTGCCCAATTCAAATTTTTTGAAAAAATATAAAAATATAAAATATTGAAAATATGATCTAGATCTTCTTCTTTTTCATTAAGTTAGTTACAAGGTCTCTAGCTCCAATCTTGTATAATTTGTGTCAAATTACTCTCTTAATTAAAAATAATTATATTTTTTTTAATAATTATGACTAATCAAAATAATCATATTAAAGCTTAAATTCAATAGGAGATTTTATATCGACTTTAGCTTTAAAGAGCTAAAAAAGCTAAAAAAATTTTCAAAAAAAATATTAATCAGTAATTATATAGACAAGTTGTAGTCTTTGAATATTTGGCATGTAATTAAATTTTCTGATGTGATGGCTCTCGCTGTTGGATCTTTTCAGAGTGATCCATTGTGGATTTGATTAACTAATATTCAATATAGATTAAGTTAACAAAGGTGATGCTAGTCAAGCATGAAAAATAAAAGAAATTGCTTGATGGGGTAAGTTTCATGTTTTGCTATAATTTTTTTTAGAACGTGGACCTAAAGGTGAAGCATCAATGACAAAATTATATACACAATAAGGAATAAATTAATAAATTGTCAGTCCACATAAAACTTATTTTCCCTTCTATTTTATTTTATTGGATCCAAACGGCGGGATAGCCCACCATATTTCATTAGGGATGGAATGAGTACAATAGAACATGGAAAGAATAAAAAAAAAAAAAATGGAAAGAGAAAAAAATTAAAAAAAGATATTGAAATCCAAATCTCTAAAAAATCCAAACACTAGTGCACCAAATCCTATCAATCTACATGAAAGTTATCGGGTTATGAGTAAAAGATGTATTTGATCGGTAAGAGGACTGGCAAAAGCATCCATGTGAGGATCCCAAGACTTAAATAAGAAGAGTATGTGAGGATTTATGTGAGTGTGTATTTAGTCCTACATCAATTATTTGCTAAAAAAATTTTAAATACTTATAAAATCAAACAATCATAATAATATCTTGCGTCTAATCTTTTTGAACAAGGACTTATATCATTACAACCCATTACGAGACTTAGCAAAAATTAGATATAATTCTTGCACCTAAGAATGAATGGTTATAAGTAATTGATAATTCTTCATCCTAACATCTAACAACTTAAAAACCGGGACAACTTGATGCATATCAGCTTGCAATCGTAGTCAGAATCTTTGCACAAACAAATATAGCTTAAATTTAGTAGTTTTGTCACCTTCCAAAACCTCTCAATACGATTCCAAAAAGTTGGTTTATGGAACCAGGGTTTTTGGGACCATGTTGATTTTGGTCCTCTGCAAGTTGATGCCTTTTCCTCTGAAACTAGTTTTAAGATAAATTATGACAAAAGATAGTCTCCATCATCTTTTGCCGTAACATACAAGCAACGCTTGATTGATGTGAACGTGATTATCCACTATCTAGATCATAATAGGTACTATTATAGATCACTTCTGCTATAACTTACTATATCATGCCACACAATCAGCTGAGGTTGTGGTCGTCTTGGGATTAGGAATAGCTATTGCTATCAGAATAGTTATTTCACAGTTATGCCTATTTTTC